>NC_058114.1:34373052-34455552 GCF_914725855.1 Thunnus albacares | reverse complement strand
GATTTAATTTAAAAGATGTCTGCTTCTATTGTTCTGCCTAATATCAACATTCTACCTAAGGTGGGGTTAACATAATGCTATAGGCATGCATGCATAACATGTTTAAGGTGTGTGTAGTGCAGTTTTGGGTGGCTGTAATGCTGCTGTTAGGGTTATACAGTGCATGTTTACAAACTTGAAAAGAATATTCAGATATTTATGTTGTTCATCTCATTCATGATGTCCATCCCTTTTGTTTTAAAAGCCCTAAAAACTTCTTTTCTCAATCAGCTTCTCACTCTGAGCAACTGGATCTTACATACATGAACACACAACTTTCTTAGTTAGAACAGTTTTGGCTATTTCACATGAGATTTCTCTGTTGTTTTGTATGTTCTCTTCTCACCCACACTGTTCTGATGAAGCAGATTAGCTGAGTGTCAAACTCATAATAAAGGAACTGAATTAAAGGATGTTTTATACTGAACATAGAGAGTTTGTTATTTAGTAATGAATATTCAATCGTAAAAAAATACTTCATATTTTAAAAAATATTCAGAGGCTCCAGCCATTTGGTAAAATGACTTCACAGTGCAGCAGTGCACTGGTGAACTTTACTGGAAAGCTTCTCTAATTCCCATCTGTCTTCTTGTCATAGCGAAACTATGCTGCACATATGTAGTTTTGAGTGTAATCTATGAGCCTATGCAGCAGATATCATGGAACTGCTCTCTATCAGCTTGCATGACACATCTCAGTGTGAGCTGATGAACCCACTGCTTTACTGTGTTACTTTGTGTGTTTTTAGAGAATTCAGCTGACTTCACACACACACACACACACACACACACACACACACACACGCACACACACTGACCTCTTTCAGACCTCATCTTTTTACATTCTTTATCCTTTTCAGCTTAATGTTTCATCAGCAGCAGATGTAATTTCACTTTACTGTTGCAGTGTTATCTATCATGCCCATGTGTATTTGCATTTCAGCTGACTGAAAATATTCCTGAGATAAATAAAGTGCTCTGATGACAGGTAGAACCTGAGTTGAAAATGCCATTACTGTGTATATAATGTCACACAAGTCAGATGAGGGATTTCAGTGTGGTACAGGTCCTAAATTTGCCTCCACCTGGAGAGTCACATCACTTAACACTTACAGACATGTGAGGAGACTTTTCACATTGTTTTTAAGATCAAATCTATAAGGTGTTGACAACAAGCTCTTTACAGGAAAGATTTTCAAATCCTATCTGGAAATCTATGGTGTGTGTAAAATGCAGTTGAAATACAAAGGGGGAGATGTCAGTCAATGGTTGAGCTAGATTTCTATGGATTTTGAAGTGGGGGAGTTCGCAGGTTTCATAAAGTACCTCATCTTTTGCAAAGACAACATGAAGTGACTGATAGTTGAAGTTCTTCTAGGCTCAGACGGATAAGAAATTCTGGTTAAACATCAGTTCAGATGATGAGCAACTGTGTCAGAAAATGTCTGGTTCTTTGATTTAAAAAGTCAAAGGTACAAGCCTGTATACATAAAGACTGAATGAGAGTAGTCAACTACAACTGCCAAGCTGTATTTCAGTCCGATAGATCCAGTCACTAAGCTTACGCATCCTATGCATGTGCCACTAACGTTGAGCTATTAAGAAACCCGATAAAATGTTCAGCAGTTTAGTACCTTTTCACATTCAGAGTCAAATTTGGAGGAATTCAACATCTTTGGTGGTGTATTTCATTCCCTTTGGCAACGACAAAGTGTAATAAAATGGCTACAGTTCTGATTCACACATCTGACTGGTTTCTTCTTTGTTACAATGATGGCTGAGGCTCATGGGTATTGTAGTATTTAGAGCCAACCACACTATACCAAAGTGACAGAAACAGATGATTTGTCAGAACCAAAGTGGAAATTGCTTAAAATGATGGTCATAACATAAACCTTTAGGATCAGTACATTGTCCTGGAGACTCTTCTATGTTGAGAAACATCAATGATGTTATTAAAAGAAAACTCTGGGAATTGACAGAGTGGAATAATACTGCCCCCCAAACACACACATACACACACACACACACACACACGCACGCACACACACAAACACACACACACACACACAAACACACACACACACACACTTTGCAACTCTATAGCTGCACTCTATAGAGTTTTTTTTACTGTTAGTTTTATTGCAGTATTGCCATTATTATTATTGGCTGATGTGGCTAATGTAGCTGATGGTTGAATGAATGCCAGATGTCATCATGTGTGTGCATGCATCGACTCTCCAGTTGTAGTATGTCAGTATATGGTGTGCTGCTTTATCTTTCTTGTCATACTTAGGCTGAACGTTTTCTGATGACTGAAAACGTAATATTTTGGTCAAAGGGTGATAAAGTTGTGTGGATGACCTGTTAAACCACTACAACCAACTAATGAGTGACAACAGATATGAGGGAACCATTCTGTGTTTCCATCTACTTTTTACATACAAATTATTGTGCTGCTCCAGGGATCAGATGTATAAAAGCTGTGTTTACCCACAAAGCCAGATCACCCAATTTATAAAACCTTGCAGGGTGCAGAATTACTTTTTTTGTCCAACGGCCAAATACCTAGTAAATGTTCAAATTTTACCAGCCACTTGCATATTTTACCAGCATTTGGCTGGTGGCTGGTGCTAATTTTGTGCCCTGAAACCTTGTGTGTGTATGGTTCTGTTTTATAAATCTCAGTCATTGTGGAACTGAGCGTGTGTGCACACACACCTCATTTCCACTCCCACAATTAACCATAAATGGATAAAGACACTCCCTTAACCAGCTATTTTCATATTAGTATGCTGCCTGCTCCACCAGTCTGTACACCTGTCAATGAAACAAACAGGAAAGAAGTGCAGTTTCACTGATCAACAGACCAACAACAGAACAGCTGTCATTACATGTGACCATTATGCGCAGCTGTGCATCTATTTATAGCATCCATATCATTCATACATCACATGTACGTGTAAACCATCATCGGCTATGATATCTCATCATCAATGATTAGCTTGTAGCACTCATATTGAATCCCCCTTTACAAGGTGTATCATAATGAAGGATACATTTTAAAAAATATTAACAGCCAAATAAAATGATGCCTCCTATGTAGATTAGAAGAATTATAAAATTGATCACACAAAAGTAGCCTAATTAATCAATGTTAAGTTTGGTAAATGTGCCTTTGATTGACATTTTACATTTGTACTCTGGTCTGAAGTCTGCATGAAGTGCAAACATTCTGTGTTTATAACTACCATTTATGTGTGGGAAATGGCATATGCATGGTTTTTATGCGTACACATCATTTTCAGTTCTATAAATATAAACCTTCAAAATCCATAATACAAAGAGTAATCATTTCAAGCAATCAAACCATAAAACTATTGCACAGTCAACTTTAATGTCTGCACTTATGATTATGGAGGTATTCTGTACTGTCATGTGGCCCACCATCACTTCAGCAGCTAAACCCTGTTTATCATAGTGCATTACGCTTTATCACTAATGTCAAATATCGTATTCATCGTTGTTCTCTGATCACAAGGTCAGATGGACTTCCTTACAGACAAGAAGAAACAATCATCTCACATGTACACACTAATGTCGGCAGAACTGGTTTCAGGTACTCTGCACCTTTCAAATTGCATGAAATGCACACTGCCCTCAAACTAGAGTCTTTCATTCCTCTTGGAGATTTTAAAGCTTTACTATCTGATGTTTTTTATGACTAAATGTTTTTGTTGATTCTTTGTAGATTGTGACTGTCTGGCCTTAGTTGTGTTTCTGTTTGCTGATTGTGTTTGAGTCTGATTATGAATGTTTTTTTGTTCTTTTATAAATGTGGTTTATGGGGAAAATGCTTTTTGGGCTGCAGGGGATTTTTTTGCTGCAATATCGCAAATGGCCACTAAGAGAAACTGGCAGCAAGGTTGGGCGGCACTGTCGTATTCAGCTATCTTAATACATCCATGATCTGGTCCCTGGTGTCTCCAGTGTACCTTATGTTTCTCTTTCTGAGCAGATCTGAATTGACACACAAACAACAGTAACATGTTTCTGTAAGGTCCCTGCTTGTAGCTGCCTATTTTTACCCACAGCATATTCTATGCTGAACTATTATTGCACCAGATGCTGTTGCAGATTTGTGACTCTGATCCAATCTGTTGACCATATACTGTATTTTAGATTAGCTTTATGTACATTGTTTTCTCCACACATCTCCTTTTTCTTAACATGTACAGTATACGCACATGTCTCTCTCTTTACTTCTGAACGAGTTTGTGCACTGAAAGAGTGTTCATGTGTGTTTGTGTGTGTGTGGTCATCATCAGGCCTTGCTGCTGAATGTTGGCCGGCCTGATGTAATCTAACAAACACAATGAGAGCTGATGGGATGGGATGGAATCCAGCCATGTCTGGCTCAGTTTCAGGAGTGTTAAAAGCTGCAGGCGTCACAGTGGAGCATCGCTCCACACACATCTCTCATCAGCCAACCCCACTGTGATTACTTGTCTGCTGCCAGCGGCTGATGCTGAGAAATCACTGCAGGTCCCAGGCAAACACAATTATAGAAGGGGGAAATCCAGAAACTGGTGCCAGCTGTATGTGTGTATACATTATATGTGTGAGAGTGTGTGTGAGGTCATTTTATTACATGAGTTCAGTGCCAGCTTGCTTCCCCTCTCTGCCATCCAAGCCTTGAGTTAGAAAAAGCACCTCTGGGTGCTGCCAGGAGTACCAGGGATAGATTAACAGAGTAAGAGAGAGCTGTGACGCATGTGTGATGAAAGCTTGAAACACACACAGACACACACACACACACACACACACACACACACATTGACACACACTGCACTAAAGAGAGAGAGAGGGGGCGCTCACTATGTCCCCACAGTATAAAGTACGTTGCCATGTAGACAAAAAGTCAAACAATGCTAGGACAATAGCACGTGCATGTGCATAGTTGTTTGCATCACAAGAAAGTAATGAGTAATATGAGGGAGAGGAGAGGAGAGGAGAGGAGAGGAGAGGAGAGGAGAAGAGAGGAGAGGAGAGGAGAGGAGAGGAGAGGAGAGGAGAGGAGAGGAGAGGAGAGGAGGCTCTCTACAGCAGTCTCTCTGAGCCAAAACAAAGATAAAACTATCCAATGGGAGTGTGATAAACAGTGTTTAAACAGAGGGGCTCAGTCTTGGCTTAAGCTTAATTTGCGTAATTAGACAGTGTTTGATTTATCGAGTGTGTTCGAGCCTGAAGTGTTTGCTTTGTCCTCTTGGTTTGGGTTTTGTTTTTACAGATGACTGATGGTTTATGGGCGGAGGGCTTTGCAGGATTTTTTCCATGTTTGTTACAGACTGGACCAAGGCTGTTGTCTTTCTAAAAAAGAGCTGGTGTTTGGAAAATGGAATTCCCTACGGGAGTTCCCTCTCTCTCACATCCCTTTCTCTCTTTATCTCCTATCTTTGTTTTTTCAACCTTTGTTACACCAGAAATGCTCTCAAATATGAGCTATTAAAGGACAATTACAGTTTATTACAAAAGTCTTCTGTTTGTAGATTTCACCATCATTTCTATCAGTAATAAAGACATAGTCACCAAGTTAATAGCTGAGATCTTGGAACACAGTGACACAAAGAAGTCTGACAGGTATAGAAACATGAGCAGTCAGATGATCAGACAGGTTGGAAACAAACCTCCAGGTCAGAAAAACAGTGACCTTCTAGTGAAGCCGGTACACATACGTCTATAAATTAAACTGAAATCTGTTGGGAAAATGTCCTTGTTGAAATTAATTTAGAGTGCCAAAAGAAAAAAAAACAGGAAAATTGATATTTGCATTACATTCATTTAGCAGATGTTTGTGACCATAGTGACTTATAATAAGTGAATCCAACTATTCAATCTTTGCAAACCCATAATGAGCTGTTATCCACAATAATCTCAAAATCAATTCCAGTTCAACCTGACCTGTCAGTTAACAAGCAATTGTTGTGATGGTGGTGACACCAACCCAACAGTAATGGCACCGTTTTCATTCCAATTCAAGCACTGGCCAAACATATTTGGAAGAGAAAACAGGCATTTTTAACCAAACTGTCAGTAAACATCCATCATAGTTTACACACCCATTTACCATACTGACTTTGCAATGAGGAATTATAAGCAACATTTCAGGTGAGCTCACTTTCAGTTTGACCTCTGAATAAAGTGGTTTAGATAATCTGGATAAACTGGTGTGTTTTTATAACCTGTCTGATCATCTGACTGCTTGTGTTTGTTGACCTGATGGACTTCAGTGTAGTTATATCACTGTTTCCCATGCTGCAACAAAGTGGAATCCTCCTTTAATGTCTTTTCCTCACTCATTTTGAATTAATTGTTATAATGTGTCTTTTCATGTTTTGCTTCTTTCAACTAATGACTGACATAATTTAACAGCCACTCAACCTAAAAGCTGATCTAAGTTCTTGGTTTCTGGTTGAAACTCAGATCTGGCTTTTCTCTCAGCTTTCTTCAGCCATGGGGAGCATGAATTACTTTTTTTGGCTGGACCACAAAAGTGGGGCCAGCCCTATGTGTGAATGTCTGTCCCACTTTATTCAGTTTTAATATTTTTTCAGGTGAGAAATTAACCATTTAGAGTCCCAATATGTGGCCAGTTTATCCAAATAACACCTTATTTGGAAATTTGCTCTGACATTTTCGGAGATGTGAGGAGCTGGTGGCCGGTTGAGACCAACAGGTTATCTCTGCTGCTAGCAGCCTGACTCCTGACTCCATCATCATCCTGGGGAGAACATGATCCAATGAACTGATCTGTGCAGCTCTTTGGTGACTTACTGCTGGCTTTAATGTCTCTGCAGCATTTTTATGTATGATATAATTCCGTTTGGAAGGTAAATGTTGGTCTCACAGATTAAAATCTAAAAATTGTAGCTGCCACATTAGTTTGTCTGAACATAAAGTGAAGCTTCATGTTTTTACTGGACAGAACAACAGCTCTGCCTCTGGGGCTCTATATGTACAGATATCACCACATTTCAATAAGTATAAATGTATTAAAATGAACAGATCAGTCTCTATATTAAATTTTGTTTTATTTCATTAAACTACATAACAGTTTGGATTTTTATTATAGCTACATTACAAAGTGAATATCATGATTTTCTGGATCTCAGTCAATGACATTTTTTTGTAAGAAAAAAAATTTAGTGGAGCTTTGAGTTGAGATTATTTTGTCACAGTACAGTCAGGCAGGCGTGTTGAAGCAGAGCTGCTGATGTCAGGAAGTACACTGCTGTTCCAGTTGCAGATCGTATGCTGATTGTACTGCATCCTCCCATCCTCGGAAGTTTATACTCCTGAGTCGAACTTGCCAAGTCCGAACTAGTAAGTATGCAAGTCTTGGCATACTTGGTATTGAGAAAGGCCCTATATCAAATTGGCTTCAGTCAAAGCCTGGCGCACTTCCTGGGGGCTTGGTTGCCATGTGTTGCCACTTCCTGTATCCGTTGTTTCAAATTATAAGCCCTCTAGCATTTCATATATGGTCCAGCCATATACTAGGTTTTGACCTTGTCTTGTTTACTTCCACCAGTGTAGTTCCCAGTGGTTTATAATTGAAGTTTTTCCACTACTGTTCAAAAAACACCTTCCTCAGTCATAGTTTGGATTTGAGTGGGTGAGTGATCCTGAAATATACTCACTTCCCTTCTCTGCCTCTGACATTTTTACTGACTGAATCCAAAATAGAGCATGAAGAGAGAGATGAAAGCGTGAGAAAAAGAGTCTCCATTTTGAGCATGGAGGAAACTCTAAAAATAAAGTGAGGTTTAGAGGTCCTTATGATACAAACACACACACACATACTGTACAGTCCATGAAGCACTCCTAATATGGACCCATTTCCTGGTGTTTCAATCATGTTTTTGGCTTGAGTCTTGCAAACCTGCTCTGTATGAAACTCAGTTACACAGTTACACAGGCACACAGTGAAATGTTCCTATTCTATGACAGGGGATCAGCTGTGTGTAGGGGAGGTGAGGAATGTGTGTGTACTGGTTTCCAAGACTGAGTGGAAAGCAGTGCAGATTAACAGGTGTCTGTGTAACGCTTTATAGAGCTCCACCTGGCTAGCAGGAATTTTAACTAGTAGACTGACTAATACTTACCGGCCTCCCTGCCCTCCTCTTTGGTCCAGACACATAGCGGGAAACATTTATGCTGCCAGAATGATATTTTCACTTTGTAGGTATTACCCTTTTCATCAAATAGGTTTTGGACAACAATGGACTTAAGCTAAGGTTAGAGTTATGTTAAGGTTAGGATTAGGTTTAGGTAAGGTTAGGGTTAGGCGAGTAGTATTTATGGTTAGAGTAAGTCTCCAGGAAATTAATGTAAATCAATGTAATGTCCTTTGAGTGATGGAAACACGACTGTGTGTGTGTGTGTGTGTGTGTGTGTGTGTGTGTGTGTGTGTGTGTGTGTGTGTGTCAGAGAGACTGGTTGGCATGTTCCAGGAGGTTTTATATGGCACCTGTTAGAGTAGGAAAAGGTTGGAGGAAGGGAAAGAAAGTAAAGGAGGGAGATGGGAGGAGGGCAACTTTAGGCTCCATGTGGAATATCTTACATAGTAACTGAGCATAAAAATTAGATTTGTGTACAAAAACAAAGTATGTTTCTCGTACCAGAAAAAAAAACTGTCCAATCACAATTCTGTCTGTGTTTGATTATGAGTACATTTTGTATTTGCATGCTACCTCTTTTACTGTCAGGCCAGTAGATGTAGTTTACCACAGTGCCTCATGGTTCATTACAGGAGAAAAAAGTTGATATATATGATATATATCGTAGAGTTTGGCTGGTCTTCATTATGGAAATTAATTTAATGATACTTGTGTCAGAGCAGCCAGGAAGCATAAATCATGTGTCACATAAGATATATGTTTCTTCGCCTGATTATATTGCTTTGTGAAGCTCTCAGTATAACGTTCAATCAGGACACAGACTCACCTCAGCACACCTGACTCCAACCATACCTCCCTCACCTGACATAACCTCTCTGCCATTGCAGTTTCTTGCTGTGCTGTCACCATCTCTTCAACAGCTTTTAGTTCCTGTTTTTCCTCCAGAACCCTGCTGTCTGTTAATATTACAATCAAGTCAATCCCAGGTCCACTACAGTGGTCCCGCTTACATTACTAACCAGCCAAGTGTCATATCTGATGTCAATAAAAGTGGACGTTGTTTGTACTCTGAGGAACAAACATTGTGGGTACAGTTGACAATGTGGAACTTCTCCAGGCAATAATGAATTTATCAGGATTTATGTTAATCAAGCACCTTATGAAACATTACTGCAACCACTAATGCTCTACAATCAGCTTCAATCAAAGGTATGATCAAGAAGAGTGGCATTTTTGTCATCTTATTCACACGCCTGATAGCACAACCAGTCCAATTCCTGTATGGCAACCCATGTCGAGGACGCCATTCATGCGGAACCGCATCACCCCCGTGTCCATCCCTAGCTGAGGGGAGGGTCGTGAGGGAGTGTTGGCTGATACATATAGACCTGTCACTTTGGTGGTCTGAATGGGGTATAAGTGTGCTTTCCAAACTCTCTCCACCACCCAGCATCATCCTTGTTTCCTTTGAAATCATCGGTTTACTTGTGTCAGTAAACATGCCAATGATATGGTGATGTTGGCTGACTGGTGGCTTCTTTTCTGTTTTCCCCTGTGAGGATCAAATAACTGATTTTATTTAATGTGTGTAATGTCAGTCTGTTTCAGAGAACATTACCTGATTGATGAATGATAAATGTGAAAAAAAGAAGAGCAGAACAGAATAAGGAAACAGGGAGAATGATAGAGGTCAGAGTTGAGGGACCTGATCTTGTTTATACGTTCAGTCTGTCTCTGAGCTACCAGGCAGATTTCATGAAGAGCAGCATATGAGTCTATTTTCATGCTTGAATATTTTGGGTTACAGTTACATTCCTGCACCTTTTGGTCAGTGGAAACACATGATCAAAACAAAGAGGTTTGAAGTAATGCCTCATGTGTTACTTATTAGTCATTACAAGTCATCATCTGCACACCGTAAACACACACCATGAGCACATTAGAACCATTTAATGCAACATTTGTTTCTGAGCCTGTGTTGGGATTGGATGAAAGTTTTTCCATGACTGATTACACCCCCAACAACCAACTCTTTACATTGACTGTCCAGCAGTGCTTGTTGCTTAGCAACAAGTTGTTATTGGCACATGGCCAAAATGAAGTTTTGAAATTAAAAGAACTAACCTTAACTGTTACCATTAATCACAGTACAGCACTCCCTCTTATATGTTATTACTCCATCATAGCATTATAAACCTTATTTGAAAAAGCCCTTCGGCTGTGACAGTCATACAGATTTATCATGTATAATGATTCATATCATTACACAGTCCACACTGTATATTTCAAATGTAATTAGAGCGTAGGAAGGGTATATAAGTGCCAAGAATGCTCTTATGATCCTGGTGGTACTCCTCAAAGATTTTTACAAATGATGCATCTATGGTATGTATGAAAAAATGATGGCAGATAAGAAATAATGTAATCTCCCTGCAGGCTTTGCCACAGTACAATCACAGAAGACCATGGACATTTAACTCATCATAGGCAATATGTGAAGAGAGAACTGTCACCAAACCACCTGTGTGTCT
This sequence comes from Thunnus albacares, assembly GCF_914725855.1. NCBI lineage: Eukaryota > Metazoa > Chordata > Actinopteri > Scombriformes > Scombridae > Thunnus > Thunnus albacares. The sequence goes on along the minus strand of NC_058114.1, from coordinate 34,444,803 downwards.
TTACTCTGTCAGCTGCTCTGCTGTAAACACAGAGGGCACAAGCAGACTCAGAGGAGGATGACTGCAACTAATCGATTAAATCAGTCTCATAAAGTTTACTAAGCTATCAATTTGGAACTCTGATTAATATGATTAATAATAACATAATAACTATAACCTAAATTACCATATCAATAGCTATTTAAAGTTGAAGGATTCTGGAGGTCTTTGCAGAGCAGACGTTGGCAGTATTCATCCTTGTAAGAGCAGGTATACTCACAATCAGAAAATTATTATATTTTATATATATTGTTTTATTGATCTGATTCACCGGCTTTCTTGCTACCACTGCTCCTTCTCTTCATCCACTCTCTAGCTTGCTCAACCATAGCTTCTCTCTCTCTCTCTCCCTTGATCAACCTTCTCACTGCAGACCAATGCAGCACTGCTGCAACCAAAACACCTGCAGCCTAAACGCACTTCCCCCATTCAAATAAATGGGAGGATTAGCTTTTTCGCTGCACCGCCTGATTAGGTCTGAATATGGCCTTAAACAGAAACACATCACAGGTATAAGATGATTCAGCATCTCTGATATGAAGTCAGTGTATTTTTTGTTAGTGTGACTGAATTATGTGACTGTCTTGTACTGTAATAGTAGGACTTTCCAGCAGAATTCTCCTAAAGTGCAGCCATTTTCTCTCACACACACACACAGTGTTGGAACTTTAAGAGAGAAGTGGTGTTACTTTGCCCATAGTTGTACCAGAAGGCTTTGTGCCACTGTAACCAAAGCCTGTTCCACAGAGAGGAGTGTGTGTGTGTGTGTGTGTGTGTGTGTGTGTCTGCGTGGAGGCACATGCATGTGGAGGCCATCTTTGATTTTACATGGGGAAAATAATACCATTACCAATTTGAAAAACAACTTACTACACACACTGTCTTTTTCTCATAAACTTATAAAATAGTGGAAATTTTCTGTATCCAAATTTAGCTTTGCTTTGGCCAACAGTACCCTTACTCAGAATCATAGGTGCCATAGGTATTATTTCCTGGAGGGTTATGTGCACTTCTTAGAGCCAATTAGGCCAGACAGCAGTAGTTCACAAGGTGAATGACCTCTGACCTCCTGCTTATCTAAACTCTTCTCATGGCATCACACACTGAAGCAGTGAGTGCTGTTACTCCATGATTCAGCTCCCCAAGCTGCAAGTCTCTGAGCCTACAAGTTGGGCAACTCGGATTTGAAAATCCCAGAGATCGCCCCTAGCTGAGGTGTCAGGCCCAAAGCCTCCACTCCCAGTGTCCTCTGGACAGATGTCCTCCAGCGCCTGTTAAGGAAGCCTAAAGCCATCAACGCTACATAGCATTCTTACTAACCTGAAACTCCAAAACAGGTATGACATGTTTATTAAACTTGACCAAACTGTGACAATTAATGTTAAATGGCAAAGCTCCCTGATGGGAGGGGCATGTGCACGCATACACATATGCAACACAACAGTTTAACAGCTTAATACTGCGCACACACACACACACACAACTTCCTCTCAAGACACTACAACCTTTAGTAAACAGTAAACAGAACCGCCTCTGAGTGTCCCATCTCCCTGCTTGAATTCAAGTGATATTGCATATCTTTCATCGTCCACCTCCAAAACCTCCTCAGTCACCAGTCTGTCAGAGAGCTGGACATGCAGCTCCGAACCGAGTTCCAGAGCGAAGAGCAGCACCAGGGCACAGAAACGGCTCAGTATCCGACTTGAAGGATGCATTTATGGACGCAGTGAGGCATAAAAATCTATCACTGCTTTTCACTTCTGGGAGCTGAGTTCACTTCCATTTAAAGTCTTTTGTGCTGGTGCTGTTGGTAAGATTATGCGCTGTATGTTGTGGGATGACAAATTAGTAGGCAGATTTACTTCATGGTTAGTGCGGCTGTCTGTCCTGCCAGTGTGGCACTGATGAAAAATAGTGAAGAATACTGATGTATATATTTGGCTCAGTGAGTGTGTGTGTTTGTGTGCGTGAGTGAGTGTGGTCATGTGTAGGTTTGGCTGTGTGAGTGTGTGTGTGGTGTGTGTGTGTGCGTGTGTATGTGTGTAAACCCTTGTTATTGCCTTTTATCTTGTGAACATTCAAATAAACTGTGTAGTTTTGATATTGAAAACAACACATCTCTGACTTTCATTACTGAATGAACCTGTGTGCCCTTTATTGTATTAGTGTATGTCTACTATTGTGATGTAGTCAGGCTATATCCATAAATCTTAGACCTAAGTTCCCGCTCCCACCACATGTGTAAACTATGTACTGTTTTAAACCCTGATGGTCAATTGAGTCCAAATATGTGCACATACGCGTATGCATGATTAAGCCCATGGCATCAACATCTCACTCCAGCCAGGTACCCAAAGTTGGCAACCCTGCGGACCAGCAACATGTAAAAACTTTGAACAGGACCTGCCTTCACAATACTCCAAGTGTTACCTCAAAACCCCCACAACATACCTTGCCCCTCTCCCCCCTCCATTTGCATCTCTGATCACCTCAAATCATCTTGATTTTATGATCCTCCTGGTTAGACTGCTCTGAAACTTTTTGTCTTTCGAATACCTTAACATCTTAGTGAACTGCTCCCACAGAGTGCTGCTGCTGACTGTTCATCAGCCCTGAAATTCTCAACTAACTTTATAGATGAATTTGCTGAACAGTCATGTCAGTCATATCTACTGAGTTTGACGAGATTATTTTAACAGAGGGTTTCAATCTGCATGTAGACAATCCAAATAACAGTAGTGCTGCAAGAATTTTATTTTTTGCAGGACAGCTTTGTTGGTGTGCTGGAGGAGAAAACAATGTCATCTTCATCATAAATGTTTCTATGGTTACGCCCATGTGAGAAGGCGAGATGGTCGCTTGAACTTCATTTTTTATATGAAAAAGTGATAAGCGTTACACGGACCCACAGTTGTAGTTTTACTTCCTTTTGGGACCAACAGTTGTAGTTTTCTCAGGCTGGTTAGCAGCTCCTCCATCCGGACTGCTGCTAGTGCAAAGCCACTGACACAGTTAGCTTAGCCTGTTAGCACCATGTCAGCTTTGTAGACTATATTTTGTATGTCATGCACATAGATAAGAGTGTGTAAGTTATGTATTTAATACATGCACTAATACATGTTTTTAGTGTTCAATTATTCTAGTATTCAGCATTGATCTGTACCTGTATCACATTATAAGCTTTGTGGTGCTTTATATATTTCTGTATACTAAGAAAATACATAGGAAACACGTGTAAATCATGTCATATGTTGTCTGTTTTTGATGAGAACATAAATTTGTTATCACAATAGAGCAGTACTATAAATTTGAATTTCAATTTGTTGGTAAAATGACACATTCTGAACCACTCCACAGCTAAAATGAGCACTCCTTTGTTTAGAAACAATATGTATATGCTGAATGTCTTTAAAGAAGCAGCTTTTTCACCACTCAAGGGTTTTTGTTTTTGAAAGCAAATTGATTTGTTGTTATATAAAATTGTCCCCACCGCTCCGATTTCATCAGGTGGGGGACAATGATATAGTATGATGCGGTTTGTTGTAAGATTCCATGTTGGTTTTCCTCCTGTCCTCCCCAGTTTTCTGAGTCACCAGGCGCCACTGATACATACATACATACATACATACAGAGATTCCTTGCTTTATATAGAGAGATAAAACTGAAGTCATTGTTTTTGGCCCATGAAAAGGAAAGAGTGATTGTGATTGACCGCCTGAGGACTTAATCTCATAACCCCAGTTCCACTGTAAAAAATCTGGGCATTATACTACATTCAGACTGCAATTTTAGTAGACATATCACATCAATTGTGAAATCAACCTCTTATCACTTAAAAAATATTACTAGAATCAGAGACCTGTTGTGATGACATGACTTCGAAAAGCTGATTCATGCTTTTGTTTTTACCAGATTGGACAACTGTAACACCCTGTTCTCAGGCCTCCCAAAGACAACTTCAAAACAATTACAACTCATCCAGAATGCTGCAGCGAAGTTGCTTACTAGAACAAAAAAACCCAAACACATCACATTTATTCTTAAAACCCTGTATTAGTTTCTAATTAGTTTAGTCCATTTTAAAATCATTTACTTATTTTTTTTTTTAATCAGTCAACAGCTTTGGCCCTAAATACTTTCTCAAATGCTTCCTTATGAACCTACTAGAACCCTCAGATTAGGGACCAGGGACTGGTCTATTTCTTTCTATTTCCTTCAGGTCCCCCAGGAACATATAAGACAGGCCCCATCTGTGGATCCATTTAAATCCAGACTTAAAACTCACCTGTTCCCCAAAGTCTTTGACTGAAAACTAACTTGACCTCAGCACAGTCACTTTAAGTGCTTTTATTACAGTACAATACCTTCAAAGAGATCATGCAGCAAATCAGGTGGGTAGCCAGATAAAACATCAAAATGTTTTAGTTTTTCAGTCGGTGGGCACTGTCTCTTTACTCCATAACAGTTACTTTTATCTCCCTGTGCTGTCTGAACATGCATCCTGTGCTCTTATACTGTCCTTGGACGATATGCTCCAAATTTAATTTCACTTACTTGGAACTGGGATTTTTCTCCAAGACAAAACCTGCAGATATGTATACTTGAGAAGCTCTCCACAAATCCTCCAATAGAGTGGGAACCAAGGTTATCTGCAACAACACAATACACAGTACCTTTGACCATATGCCTAATGACGGAATGTAAAGTCTGTCCTCTTGTAGGCTGGCAAGATCTTTTAGCAGTGGTTCTAACATAGCACTATAGGCAAACAGTTTTATATCATAAGCTTTGCAGAGAATGGCAAGGTAGATTGATGTCAGCGAGGATCTGAGCAATGTTGGCACATTAGCTAAAACCCAATACACAGCAGTAGAGGGAGGTGGGGGATGGGGAGGTTGGTGCTGAGCAAAACATGTTGCCCCGTGTAAAGGTGTCATCGGTGATACACATTGTTCAGGCATACACCAAATATATTATTTGCCCACCCCTCCACTGACGTTTTGCTTTTTTTTACATGGAAATAAAATCCATTTAGTTCATTTTTTCATATCAGCACCGATGTTTATCAAATAAAAAAATAATTTGTAAAATACTAGGCATGTTATCAATACTTAGACGATGGACACCAGAAAGTGAAAGTAAACTGAAAGTGTCTGCTCCGTGACCATCCGGAGCAGCAGCAGAGTCGCAGCACAGAGTAGCAGAGTGAGATGTCTGTCCTCTGCTCTAAACACATGTAGCTGTTAGCGAGCAGCTGCTTTAATGTCTCCCTGGGTCTCTGTGTATGTTTGCGACCGAAACTCTTCCATTCTCTGCCTGCTCTCGGATGGTGGGGGGGGTTGCTCCGGTAGCCGCAGCCTCACCGTCACACACGCTGTCTCTCTCTCTCTCAACCGTACACTCGCTACGCACTGAGCTATTCCTTAAAGGAGCTACGATACTTGTACTCTTAGGCCCAGTGGGGGGTCAACTCATGCCCAGTAGGCTGCCGGGCTTGCACACACTGGCAGAAACCCTGCACATACAGAATCAGAGAAATAGCTGGATTATTTTCTGATAACAACATGTTTTTAAAATCTGGGCCATCGTGAAATGTATCGAGTTTCAGAACTGCTGTCTGCTTCACAACTGTGTGTGAGCAAATCCTGGATCTCTTTTTTTCTTCAAAACCTCATATAAGGACTTCAAAATAATACACATTGGAAACTCTGCTCTCTAGCACTGAGCAAATACTCTATGGGTTCCACCATGGAAAAATTCTATTCTATTCTATTCTATAGGAGGTGGAAAGAAAACCTTACTCCCTAGAGTTTACTAATTGGGTTGCACTTACATATGTCTGTCACTATCTCTGAGATTATTAATTCATCAACTTCACAATTATGCTTCTTTAACCATGACTGTAAAATTTCTTAAAATTGGACCTAAAGCTGAAGAAGAAATAAAGTCCAGTTCTTCCACTAACTCATCAATACACCTTTTCGGTACATTGAATATGCTTTCCAATTTCAGCCCAATTTCAGTTGGGCTACATTTTTTTCAATTAAGTTAGGCAATTCTCTCCTTTCTTCATTTTCAGGATCTTCACTCACTACACCCTCAGTATCTTCCTCAACAACAGGATCGTCTCCTGCAAAAGCTCAGGCTTGAAGTCATCCAGTGAGTGAGGAGTGTGTTTATGGCTCCTATGAGAGGCAAATGTTCAATGAGTGTTTGTTTTGAAAGGAAAATTTTCGAAAACACAAGAGCCAGTTTCCTTTTTTTTAATTAGTTTTTTTAAAATGACGGCAAATGTGCTCAAAGTATTCTCTTTCTGTGGAGATAGTGTTTAAAGAGCAAAATGGACATTTAAGACAGGACTTTTGTGTGTGTCACTGTCTCACAGGTCGAATGACTTCTTGACAGATGGGTTCGCAGACTGCCCCATGTTTTAAATGAGCAAATTTTACAGATCCAATTCATTTTAAAAAATAAGCAAAGTTCTGTTTAAATTACTTCATCTTAAATGTGGATTTTGTGTTGCATATGATGCTGCGTTTTTTAATGTTGAAGCTGAAAAACAAGAAAAAAACAGCTTGCAAAAAACTGCACAGAAATTGGCTTTTGTCTTATTCTATGCTTTTTCCAGAATGCAAACGGTAATGGCAAACTACAGTGGCAAATTGTGTTTGAGTACTGACCATAAATGTTAAAATAAGGAGAAAAAACTAAGCAATGAAAATGTTTCAAACTGAACTTGTGATGACTATAGACCCATTTTACTGATGCCAACATAACAAAGTGTGCCAGTTGCCTACCTATCAAACATCAAGCAGCAGATTTTTAAATGGAAAAAAACGTTTCTCATAAATGTTGTAATGCCAAATCAAAAAACTACCTGTGTAAAATGTTACAAGATGTTTCAATTCTGCAAACTTAAGTAGTGTCAGCAGATATAAATGGCGCAACCACAATGGCAAAATTAGCATATTTTTATGTGCTAATGTTAGGTAAAGTGATTAAATTAGCTTATTACTGAACTAAGCCTTTTCTACAATGTAGTGTTGGCTTCTCAGCCTGCATTTGCAGATTGCACTTGGACACAGAATATTCTTTAGCTGTAGCTCAATTAACTAACTTTAACCTCACACAAAAATAACCAGGGCTTAAACATCAACATGCATCAATTTAAAACCGAAATATGTGTAGTAACCTACATTTGTTACAGGTTTCGTCATGAATGTCAAACTGCCTACCCATAAAAGTGTTATTTATAGGACGAAGCAAAACACTTATTCTCTTACCTTTGCAGTGTTACAACTAAAGTTACACAAGTTCAGTGCCAATTAATGTCATTCAGCTGCCATTGTAAAACAATACATAAAAAAGACTACATTCAATAACATTCGGCAAAAATATATTTAAAAGTTGATGTGAAGCTTATATAAGGCTTCAGCAGTCTGAGTTAGTCATATCAAGTGGATATCTGACACATTTACAGTCTTTTTAGCATCAAATTCCCTCTTTGTGTTTCCTCGGACAGTGTTTCCCTGTTGAACTGTGGTGGAAGTATAGTAACAAAAATAGGGACTGAAAATGTTGAAAGATATCTACTTGATTTGACTCACTGATGACTTTTAAATACATTTTTGCACCGAAGGAGGACTGTGGATTTTTTCCCCCATCACTTACATTGTAAGAGCATTATGAAGGGATCTTCTTATGGCCAGCATGAACAGGAGGAATGATAATGGCAAGAAAAACCTGTTTCAGTTTTCATTTAGAAAATTGAAACAGTGCGCAGGTTCATGTTCCTATTTCTCGACCACAGGGTGACTTAGATACGAGGGCACAGGCTTGTCACAGCCCTGTGGCAGGTGTGGCCTACCACTGTGGTCAAATGCAGCTGGGGCTGTAGCATACTCCACATACACAAACACATACTATTATATACAATACACAAATACGCACACACACTGACATCCTTTAATCTTCCAAGTGAAGTCGTGTTGCCTCTTGTAAATCACTCAACAGCTGGTCCCTATTGTGTTTATTTCATCTGAGTGCCTCATAGGGTGGACAGAAGAAACATGGCCAATAATTTGCTAGTAATTCTGAATATGAATGATGTATCTTTCTTAGTCCTGTCATAGCTTAGCCATTTAAGCCATGCCAGGCTCAGCTTTACATGATCAAAAATTAGACTCAGTTGATGGAGGCTCATCAGGTCCACCCATAGTTTGTTGGCTCAGCAATAGTTTATCAGCTTCAGCAGCAGTTTGTTAAGGCTTGCCTACACACGTTTTAAGTTGTCTGTCTCATGTTTCTGATGGAGCAGATACATTTCTATATTAATCAATACAGCTCTCTACACAGGCCACGTAACGGATCACATTTCACTCACCCAGAACACATGTAACCATAAGCGTATTTTTATGCTTCAAGGATGTTTTGTTTTACACATGTAACTTTAGTCTTAGGGAGCTACCAAAATGCAGGTGACCTACATTCATTACTGTGCCTAAACACATCCTGTGTAGACACTGCTGCTACTCTATTATTATTTAGTATTCTTCTCAGCTGCAGTACACCAATGGATTCCATTCCAAAGCCAATGGCCAGTAACCTAAATGTTAGCTTCACACCCTAGTATGTTTAGTTATACTAGTAACTAGTAAGTGTTAGTTTTATTAAAAGCACATGGAACATAGATAAAATCTTTGCCTTCCTTGCAGTTTTTCATGAAAGCTGTCACCAATCCAAGCATTTCTTGTTGAAATTGTAGAAAAAGCTGTGAAAAGATGGACAGCCTGGCTTTGTCTAAGATCCTGAGGTCTAGTCAACTGCTGCCTTCTCAGAACTCTATCAAGCAGCTGTCACTGAGGGGAAATACATAGATTACTGCACTAAATCACACTGCTCTGACCACAGAGGGAGTATAATGCACACACACTCACAGACGCACAGAGGGAGTGACCCAATGTTGTCCACTAGAGAGAATGAGCTAAGGCCCAGCTGTGTGTGTGTGTGTGTGATGATAAAATTGCGATTGCACTGACCTCAGTAAGAGCGTCAGACTGAAAGCAGAAATGATGTAACATAGCACATGAGGAGAGCAAGAAATCGACAGTCAGGCAACATAAAGTGTGGGAAAGAAGGAAAGAGAGGAAAACATGAAAGAGACAGTGAAAATTGAGCTAATGACAAGACTGAGATGCTTGCTACAAGAACAAATATACAATTTCAGACAAGTGGAGCATAAATAATTCAGTAGTTCATGTACACTTTATATTGCTGCTGTGTACTTTGGTTTTACTTCCCAAAACATTTGTTAAGTTTTTAGAGTGTTTAAAATGTCTTTCCTACCTTCTAGCTAATCACAATATGAACTTACAATTTCTGACTTGAAAAAATTGATTGCAGTTGATTGTGTTGTTCCAATAATATACCAAATTTAATGAAAAATGAAGGCTGTCTGGAGTGTAAAAACATTGAAAAATGTAAAATGCAAGGGCATGCCATGGGAAGAAGTTAGCATTAATGTAAATATAATTTATAATAAATGGTCTAAAAAAATAATTATCACTGATGCAATCCTTTTGGTCCAAGTAATCATTGCTATGATGTTTTTGCCCTGCCACCCAAGGTCAAAATCCTGGTTTTATGCCAGTTTGATCATACACAGCATTTTTCAGCCCCACCAACTCTGTGTTTGCAGGATGGAAGGTGGTGAAGAATCAACTCTGTACATTTTGAACTCTCCAAGTGCATACAGCATAGACTTAGCAAGTTAACAAAGGCTGCAGTAAAATACGCTACACCAAACTGGGAAGAAACAAGTGGAAAAAGATATTCAGCTATTCATTCACTGTGTAATTACACTTATCAAGTTATATCCTACAAAATGCCCACAATACCATAGCAACTGCCAACCAACAATCTACCAACCACCTAGTGAAACCTCAGCCACCCCTACCACCCTTGCAAATACTAAGCAACCATGTAACATCCACCTAGAAACCACCTAATAACTCCTGAGCAACCGCCCAAACACTCAAGCAATCAGTTAACCCATTGGCATCTCTCTAGCATCCACTGCAATTACCCTAGTAACCATCCACAAGTATCTAATCAGCTATCCCGTACACCTTAGCCACAACCTACAGGGTCTATGTGAGTATCTCACCTTAATTAAGTTGAAGGACTTGAGGGACCCACATTTTTTACAACATAGTCAAAATCGATGAAGCAAAGGCAGATATATTCCAAAATCACTGAATCATACACTTCCCATGATGCAACCTAATAGCATCTTTTGTTAGACTTCCCCATCTGATAACACTGATGTCTCTTAAATGCCCAATATGTAATTTCAAAACAACAACAAACGACGGGGTGTGATGACGTGAAGTAGGAGGTGGAACTGGGAGCTGTTGTCTTCATTGTTAAACAACTAGCTTCTTCAGGTTAGGATTACTCCAGTGTTCATCATTCAGGATGTTTTAACCGTGAGCTGAATTATCCGCAGAGGTCTTCTCCTCTCCAAAACAAACAGACCCGGTGATTAAAACAGGTAAAAACACTAAATAAAGCAGTTTCACATAAAAAATCAATGTTTCTCTGATGCTGTTCAGTGGGCACAGGACATCCGGTAGGGGCTGCTAGCCTAGCCGCTGCTTACGTTTGCTCAGCTTGTTTCTCTGATAACTTACGATCCAGACGTTCAGCAGGTTTTTACCAGGAGCTAAATTATCCACAGAGGTCTTCACCTCTCCAGAACAAACGGACCCAGTGATTAAAACAGGTAAAAACACTGAATAAAACAGTTTCACGTAAAAAATCAGTGTTTGGCTGGCACCAGACGTCCAGTAGGGGCTGTTAGCTGAGCTGCTGCTAACGTTTGCTCAGCTTGTTTCTCTGTTAAATTAAAATCCAGATGTCCGATGACTAAAATCCTTTATCTGGATAAAAGATATAGTTAAAATCAACCAAGATCTAAAACGTTTATCACAAAAATGTGGCTTAAAACTGAATAAAAGTCAATAACAGTTTCTGTCAAACAACCACAACACCAACATATTGTCTTGCATGCGTGTACTCTTTGGTAGACACCATTGTGGCAAACAGCCATAGTGCCGATGTATTATCTTGTATGTGTATACTCTTTGGTAGATGCAATTGTAGCGGACAAACACAAGGCCAATGCATGCATCTTGTGTGTGTATACTCTTTAGTAGAGGGGTATGAGGCTATTGACAGGTGACCAAATGAAACAGACTGTTACCTTGATTAAAATTACAGATTTCTCTGGGTTTGGAATTATTGGAAACATTTGGGATAATGTAAGTACACAATTCAACAAAATATATAACATAGGCTAGTTGTTTTTAGACATTTTAATGGGGAATAGTTACATATAGCTTTAACTCCATGCCCCCTGTTTGTGATAAAGGCTTTCTGTTAAAAATGTGACTTCCAAGTCCATGCCAAAACAACCCTGATGACATCATTATGACATCATCAGTGGTTATAGAGTAACTGAACACTAGATCTTTTTTTTTTTTTTACACTGTACACCTTATCACATAAGTCTGTGTTGGCATATGATGTTAATGCAGATGATTTTTCAAACAATACACATAGTGTGTGTAAAAACAAGCTTATTTATTATTTCTGTCTTCTTGGATTTGAAAATTCAGTTCAGTCGAATTCTCTGCCCCTCCCTAACGGGAGACCAGGATCCCACTGGGCGCATGTGCGCCGTGTTCCAGCTCCAGCGCGGTTTTGCTCCGTCCCCTGCACGGTGTCCTATCCCACTAAACCGCCTGATTTTGTTAATTTGCTCAGATTTTGTTGATATGGTAATTTTCCTTGATTTTTGTGCTTCTACTATGGTTAAGTAGGCTACGTAGTTAAATGGTTTCTTTATTTGTCTGTTTTAATTGTGTTTATTGTTGATATACGATCAGGAGTCTGCATGGGGTGTTTTCTTTTGAAAATTGGCCAGATGCTCAATGCTGTTTCTGTGTCTGACTTCCTGCCCAGCTCGATCTGCTGTGTGCTCTTCAACAAATTTGACTTGCCTGAACTCCTCCAAAGCGGAAGAAATTGTACAATAATTGAGTGAGTAGTACTCCTCATGACAAGTAAACTCCCCCACCTACTAATGCCCTAACACCTGAGTAACCACCTTGGTAAAAATGGAACACCCTAGCAACCACTTGTGAAATATAAGCCACCACCTAGCATGTCTTGAAAGTCAGGATGCTGGGGCATTTATTGTTGATATCTGAGTGGTGAGGGTACCAAAACAGATTTGACAAAACGTGTCTTTAGATGAGGTGAAATGACTTCACTTTTGTTACTCCTGTTGTGATATCCCTCGCCATGCTTATGGCTGATCTCATTATAGTGAACATCCACATCTGTACCTACAGCAGTCATGTGTTGACATGTTACTAGTTGCTAATAGCTAGTGTTACACTGACTGACTGTCACACACTGCAGAAAATACAGTCTGATGGCTGGTAGTATGTAACTTAGCACTGTTCATATCAATCTACATTACCTTGCCAAGAATTATCATATCAATCTCATATTGGCAAGATAAAGTGCAAAGGAATGACTGTAATTCACTGAAGGACTGCTAAATAAATGAAAACACTTAAGAGGCATGTGGCAATACAGTAAATGTGGATACTAATAGTGATAACTCTGACAAAAATACCCCGGTTGTGAGAGGTACTTTGCTTAGATTTATTTAGTGGAGGTAAAGGTAACTCTAACTCCAATGGAAAGGTACAGTTTACTTCGTAGCAGTCACACTTCTGTCCTGACTTCATGCTGAATTTCCTCTTTTCTGCTTACTTGTAACGCTCCAGTTGTGGTGGCTGATGCATTTTAGTGTTTGTTGTGGTCACCTTCCTTCTTGTTCTTTTTATGTTTTATGTTGGTTGTTAAACAATGAATAGACTCACTACCGCCACCCATTGCTATGGAGTGTGTGCCCTTGGTGTCTTTGCAAGAGTTTGTTTACACCTTGCTGCTTTAGAACACAGATATGATGGTACATTCACTCAGGACAACTGGAGAGTGGTTGTACCCGACCACTTCAGAAATATTGGCTGTAGTGGCCAAAAATGCATGTTAGGATAGGGGTGATGCATTATTTTTATTACTCAGAAATCTATCTTTTGTTATTTATGAGAATGTATTTTTTGTGTTTTGGGGTTTTGGGGGGTTTTTTTTGCATTTTTTAAAAGTTACATAGCTTTTTTTTAAGCAACCATACAACATTTTATTCAGTACTGTGTATGTCACCTTTTTTGTTTTTCTATCCAATGACAACTATGTGAAAAGACTCCTTTCAGAGGCAAATGTAACTATTGTTACAGCAACAAAAATTAAAGTTAGTACAGCTTGTTCTTTATTTTTTATGACTTTTTAGACAGCATAACTCTGATGTGAAGCTGTTTTCACATAGTCATGTAGCTTAATATTCCATGCCTGTTCAATAAGAGATGTAAAACCAAGTTAATGGAGAGAGTGTGACAGACTGAGAAAAATATGAGAGAGAGAGAGAGAGAGAGAGAGAGAGAGAGAGAGAGAGAGAGAGAGAGAGAGATAGAGAGGTGGGGAGTGGGGTATCATACGTAAAAAATGTGAGGAGTAGAGAAAGTGAGGTAAAATCCAGCAAAGGGAAAACAAGGAAGAAATGTTAACCAGTTTGTTATTGTGAGGGATTCTGGTTGTCAAGGCAATAGAGGGGGAAACCCACACAGCTGTTGTCAAGCTAATGTTGCATTCAAGTCCTATGAGGAAATTGTATGTGCTGTTCAAGGAATTAACAAGAAAGTACTGTTCACGTCTGTGTAACCAGTATGTGTTACCACTAAGTCCAGAGTGAGTAATGCATAATAAAGGTAACTGTAAGGTTTGGACCAGACTCAGAAGAATTTAGGGACAGCAGGAGCCAAGAGGATGGGTGAACATTAATGAAACTGAAACACAGGACACTGCTGTAGATTTTGATTGCACATATTGAACAGTAAACCAAGTAACAACCAGATGGGACCCAAATACCTATTAAGATAAGTTCAAGTTACAGAATAGATCTAACCACAAATTCAATTGGAAAACTAAAAAAAAAAAAACAGTGCGCACATAGAAAAAAACAATTAAGACCCAGGTATTTTTCAAAGTCTTTGTAAGAGTCACAGTTATTGTGTTATTCTCACTCCAAGTCTGGTGTTGCACCGGTATGAAGAAAGATAGGTATGTTGTCTGTCCTCGGAGCTGTATGTGTGTGTACAGTTCAATCCTACCACACTTGAAGTAGGTGTGGAATACGTGATTGTTCTTCAGTTCACAGCCTTCTTACTGCAGACATCAGGCTCTGTATCTTGTGGGCTGGGCTCACCATCTAGTACTGGAAAAGGTTTTCTCTGGAATCTCTGAAATCGTCTCTTGAGTCTCTGAAATCTCCACTGTTGGCTTGAGATCTCATCTGAAGTCTCTGGCCTCCTCAAGAGGACTCCACTCAAAATTCTGAGTTATGAATAAGATCAAGAAAATATTATATTTATGCTTATTCTTGGAGCATTCCTGCTCATAGAATAAAGCTTGACTGAAACTTATGACTCTTATTGACAAACTTATGTTGTACAACATAGGCAGTTCCCTTCGGTTTCACAATCACAGTTTTATCCCTAACTTGCACAAAACCATAATAGAAATAATGAAATGCATAACAGAAAACAACAACACAACCAACAACAAATTTAGTCACTGATGTGCCTTTAAATATGCTTACATTCTTGCAACCTGTAAAAATACCATCACTAACAGTTGAATTCACTAGCAAACTACATTTTAGCCAGCAGCATACATATGCAGCAGTTAACACAAATAGTGCAAAGAGAGCATCAAAGCAAAATAACATCTCTTTTATACACCAATATGGCAGAACATGTCTACTTATCACCAGTATTAAACTCATCAAATATCTACCTTTTAAGTCACTAGACACTAATTATTGTTGCAGCTAGCGGACTTTCAGATCAGTAACGTCAGCTACATCCTAGGAGTTTCCCCTCACCAGTGTAAAGAACTGGCACATTAGCTTGTAAAATGGTGTCAAGCCTCAGTGCACACGCATCTGTTTTCATCCACACTGTCATTTTATATTGTTGACATGGAAGTATGAATTAACACATGAAAGCACACAACTTAAAATGAGTTCCTCAAATGTTAAGCTAAGTTTCTTACCACTTAAATAACAAAACTCTCAATTAAACTATGTCATACATATATATATATATATATATATATATATATATATATATATATATATATATATATATAATTTCATAAGAGTTTTATTATTTCAAATGTAATTGTATAATTTTAGGAATATTTATTCAGAGGTCTATTTTAATTGCTGATTTTACTACTTTGGGTCACATCTGCTTTCTGTGTTCAAGCAGTAATCTTACTTGCTTGATTTTCTACAACTTCTGAAAACTGTTGGTAAATAGTTGGTGTAGTTCTCTATTTTTCCAAAGAAAACCGTTATTCAACTGATGGTCAGCTTGCAATGACATGAAGAAAAAACACTTTCATAACATGAAAGTGTCATTTTGTGATCAACATGCCAAGAAAAGACACAACTAGTTGCTGAAATAAGTAGTTCTGGTAGACATTTTACAAATATTGCAAAATCTTAATATATTATTTACTGAGTTCAACTGTGTAGAGTGTGATATAAAAAAAAAAGAGAGAAAACATCAAGATGAATGTAAAATGACAAAAGATGCACGTTATGGTTTGGTAAGGCAATTCTTGTATGAAATGAACACAGCATAAGGCAGGAGAGAGGGAACAAAGTATGGAGCGTTGGAGGAGGACAGATTGCATGGTTGGTGTAATGTCTCCTCAGGGTCTGCTGGCTCCTGATTGGCTGGTGGGGGAGGAGGAGGAGGAGAGACCAATGGCAGTATCTTGCTGCACTATTGAGCGCCAGGCTGGGATTCATCATGTGAGAGGCCCAGTGCACTCTTTAACACAAAGCAGATGTCCTCAACCTCATTGGTGCCACTGACGCTCTCACTGTAGCGATGGAGCAATACCCTACCCTATCTATCTCTTCCTCTACTCCTTTTTACCTCTCCATCACTTGCTACCTTCCCTCCCTCCCTTCTCCCTCTTTCAGACATTCCCCCAATACAGTAAAAAAGAAAAAAAAAAAAAAAAACGGTTCCGTAAGCCTAGAAAAAGGTTCTTTCAGTTTGTACTGTGCCTACAATAAATCTTGTAGACTCTGAAGCGTTCTACCTAGAATCAGAAAATAGATCTTCAGGTTCCACTCTACCATCATAGAGCTGTTTTCAAGCTTACACTTGGAAACTGTGGAAAGGTTTCCTGGAAAACATAACAAAATAATAACTGAAGAGTAACAAGGGTAGTGTTGGGGTGAAACACCACCACTGCATAGACCTGGGGTTAAATTCCCGGTAATGTTTGTTGATTGGAAGCCAGTGAGGAATAAAGTCCTTGCCACTTCACTAGGGACTCCTACTGGTTGTACCTACACAAAGTGGGTGGCATGGATAGTAATACTCAGTATGTGTCATGCCCTTCCATAGCAAGCAGGTGAAAGGTTGTGGGCTGATATCTTAATGTGTATCAGAAGAAGCACATAGCTGTCTAAGACCTCACCAGTAAGAATTAAAGGGCTGGATATACTCCAAAATGGACACAAATGTGGACGTACACACGGCTCCATTTATATCACACTGAATGTCTGCATGGGGTAACGTGTTCACGCATGGTGCATATTGTCCATGCATCTTGCACCTTTGAGGACCTTTGTGGCCACATGGACATGGAGAGAATAATTTGGCTTCAACAGTGATACGCACCATAGTGCAGGCAACTGGGAAAAAAAGCTCCTGTCATATGCTTTCAAAATGTACTTGTTTCTGATTGGTTATTCTCAGGATACCTTAAACATAGTCAATAGTTCAATCAAAAATACTGTTACACATAAATAATGGACTTTGCTGGACAAACACCATACTGCTTGTTATTGTAGTGTTCTTCACCTAACACAACCTACATTTTTTTTCTAAAATCAACACACCTGGTCATATATTACTGCTTGTGTGTGGCAACACACACTGGCACCAGCGTGCATTTGCATGCATCAAGAAACAAGAAACGAGTCTGTGGTGTCACCATTGCCCTGTTTTCCAGCACAGACACCCATCTGCATTACAGAAAAGCCGCAACTTTATTACATTTGAGACATCCTGGCTGCTGTACCCTGTACCCTTCTGTCTGTCTTCTGACACATCAAATGACATAAGTTTGGTTGTCCCACAATGGCCTGAATAATGTGGCCCCTACAGGGCTGAAAAGTAAAAGAGCTCAATAGAAATGCTGTCCAGATCATGTTTGTTTTTTATTTGGCTCCTCAAAAATGTAATTATCAGCCTGCAAAAATGATAAAACCCATGTTCATGCATCCCATAATATATTTCACCAATATACATTCCAGCCTTGCATTTAAACTCAGGCATACAAACTCAGTGTCACATGCATGTCGCTCCCCTCATGTATTCTCTGTCTCTCTCACACACAAACTCTGTTCTCTTTCCTCTTGTCAGTTTGTTCTATTGGTTTTACATCTTTAGCTTTGGCGTATCCAGATGCTTTCTCTCTAACATATAAACATGTTTCAAGGTTTCATGCGGCCACAAGCTTTGAGCTTGCGTGTTTATATACACAACAGGCTCATATACAGCAGATGCACACAGAGGGTTCGTGTGTCTAACGGATAAGAAACACCTGTGGCTATACAGTCAAGTGGTTCTCACAGTATGTTTGGACATGCAGCACACATACACATACACACAATACACATGACAAGCCACTAAACAGTCTGAAAGTGCTTACATCTTTATCTCATCTTAAGGTCACAGCTTCATAGGGACACCATGTCACCTCGTTTTTGAAAGGCAGGGCCTGCCAGTTGTTTTCCTCAGCAGCTGTAAGCATGCTTTGACTCAGTTCAACCAAATCTAAGTCAGCCTAACCTTGTAAACTCTGAGCCGCAGGTACGAACAACCCCAAACGCTGTAGCAGTAGACGATCTAACAGATGGGACTGATCACAGACAGAGGGATGGATGTGTGTGTATCTATGTGTGTTTGTGTGTTCTTGTATCTCTAGACTTCTGAGAACCTCAGAGCATTTACTAACAACAGACAAACGAGGATAATCCTGACAAAAGTTTCACTTCTGCAAAGAGTTAGATTGTGGGTAGGATTTAAGTTTAAAGGGTTTCAATTACTTACAACTTGTGTCTTGACCCTGCAAATTTATTCTTGACCTTGGAAAAAGTAGTTGGAAAAGATAATCTTAACTCAAAGTCTGCTTAATAGCCTTTTCTGTAACTTTTAACCTCATCTCACATTGTTCAGCAGAAGGTGGAACTGGATCATTTGTCATCACACAACCAAATTAGGGAACCTTGGTCACATGAGAGCAGGTGGTTGTATTCGGGGAGCGATCCCTCTAATACCAGCCACAACATTGAGAGGGAGGAGGTCAAAGGGCATGGACCAGGATTCAGTGGACGACTGGAGAAAGATCCTAGAGGACATTCACATCTGACACCAAAGAGGATTTTTGAGAAGGGATATACAGATATACAACCACCTGATATCATGCGACTGAAGCTCCATACTTCAGGCAAATGAGCCAGCAACTCCACTCACCAATGAAGACCATGAGATGAGGGTTGAAAGCTCCAGAAAAAGCTAGCAAGTGGACCATGAGTTGAGACTGTTTTTCAAACTTCTAATTTTGCCAGTATTGTTTGTTTCAGTAAAAGTAATATTGTGTCTTGACTGTTTTGACTTCTTTTTAGTGATATCTTCATGTTCCCAGCAATCCCAGCACTTAATGAGAAACTGATAAAAAATGATGGACAAAGCTATAAAAATAAAGTTGTAGAAAAACACATATTTCCTTTAAGCTAAACTACTGCAGTTACAATTGCATTCAAAAACAGCCCTCACAAGTGCAGTAAAAAATAGTTTCTGCATTTGTTCCCCTCCCCTGTATTCTAGCCCTCCTATTAAACAGTGAAAGCCATGGCCAAATAACTCTCCTCTCTCTGTGTATCTTTCCCAGTACCACTTTGTACCACAACTCCAGTTCTCAGTGATTTTGTTATGTAACACTCCCTACAGCTGTTACTCAGTCCACCTCAAGAAACTTTATTGGCATAGCACAAGATGCAAACTGTATGTGTTACTAAAATACTCAGCTCAGTTAACATACACAAACATATGTATAGTATGTGATAAAATAATACCACCATGCTGGAGTTGAGGGTGAAGACAAGAGTACATGAGATTGCCACTTTATGAGACTATGAAGGGAGTAATAATATTGAATGATCTGTCACATAGTTGTTACATTTTGGCCGTTATAAAATACTCTCACTATACTGCAGGTTTATGTTCTGAGAAATCCTCAGCCACCATTGCTATAGAAGCCAGTCAGAGGTGTGTATTAGAGCTGTAGCATGTTTTTATGTCCACAGGCTTGTAACTTTGCCTTTTTGTCAAAGAACCAGATATTTTTTGTTTTTTTCAGTTTTTCATCTTTTGTATTGATGATTTGAATTTCATGCCTGTTGGATCATTTAAGTACTAATGCCAGTCACAAAACAGAAAATGAAGGGAACCTTTACTTCTGGAGCCTGAACACCCAGAATTAGAAACTCTGAAGGGGTAGGAACACCCCTGGTCCTATTCAGTTACTGTGTTAGAACATATCTGATCTTGTGATGAAAAGTCACAGACAAGCATGTGTACTGAACATAAAAAGTGAACTTCTTCTCCCAAGGTGCATTTTGATAACAGCAAGCATAAAATTCTGTATTGTATGTGGCTAAAGACAAGCAAAAGCTAAAGATTACACTGATAAAAGTAATCAAATAATCAGCAGTTTGCTTTTGCATGCGGTGTTAATTTTGGATGAATTTGACAACTATGATGCTTTCCAGTGTGACAAAGAATTTTGAATTCAGTATAGCTCTGATTCACACATCTTCTCCATAGCAATGGTAACCAAGCTTATGGGTATTGTAGACATCAACCAAACTGACTTCTCTGAAATTCAGTTGAAATTATTTAAACTAATGGCGATAACATAAACCTCTCGCAAATTACTGTGTTACTATGTTGAGCAATATTGATTAAAGTTTAAAATAGGAATTCAAAATGGGGAAGAAAATGTTAAAAAAAAAAAAAAGGGGGCTGTCTTTTCTTAAAGTCATACAGTTTCACAAATCATCCAGTCATCCATATTCATTTGAGATTAAAACATTTTAAAGTTTAATGCCACTGAACATAAATCTAACCACCCAACACTCTCATACTTACACAGTGGCAGTGTATGCAACCTGCTACTTCAGCAGTGAGCGGGCTGTGGGATCATTTCCTTTTCCAGCAGCCTCCAAACAGTAGGTGCCACAGTCACGATCCAAACCCAGAGCCACTATTCTGACACAGAGAACAGAATGATGAATATTTTGTGAAGCAACCTGGCCAAAGCTGAGTGTCGGTCAGGGTGAACTGTTTCTTTGCATGTCTGTGGACAGACGCTTGGCCTCTTGGCTGGCTGGCTCTCTGTCTCTCTGGCTGTCAGTCTGGGTATCTGAGGCTAGATAGCCTGCATTCCACTACACTACTTTCCATTTAGGCCCACAAAAATATCAGTTAAATCCTACAAGACCACTTCCTGATGTCAGAATAGGGTATAGCCTGTAAAATGATACACCAATTTAAAGGAAGTTTTCCATTTCTGATCTAACATAGCATTAGAACATACAATATGTTGAGTTATATACTCCATACCAACATTTCAGCACTGTTAGTAAGCGACTGTTGGTAAGATCTCTGCTAACACTTTAGCATAATCTCTGTTCACTGATAGCAGGTTCTGCTACCTCTTAAGTCCGCTGTGTGCTGAGTGATAGGCTCAGCTGCTGTGTGAATGTCTTCTGGGTGTTAAATGGAATTGTGTGTAAGTATTTGTCTTTTATGCTGGTGATGTGTTCCCGTGCTGTCTTAGTTGTCAGCGTTGACATGACCAGCATCCTTATCTAACCTTACCCAAGTGGCTTTAGTTCCACAACCTCAACCATACCATAACCATACATGTGGGTATTAATTGTTTAAATGACTTTGTTAATCCCTAGACAGGGACAGCTGTGGGCAGAAACAACTATTTATATTTATATTTATATTTATATATATGTATACCATTTTAAGCCTTTATTGGACAGTGACAGTTGAGAGAAGACAGCAAACATGGAAACATGGGGAGGGGGAGACAGGGTATGACAGGCTACATAGGCTGCTGGAATCAGCCCTGGGATGTTGCAGTAATGTGGCATGCATCTTAACCAGTAGACAACCAAGGCAAACCAATACAAACAATTCAAAACAAATCATTGTCTGCAGTATTCAGGCATCTGTAACTCAACACACTTTTTAGACTACACAAAACACCAAATAGAGGGTGACTTTCAAACTGAAGTCTGGTTTGATGTCTTCTCCATTCCTCCGAAACTTTTTCTAATGGATCAGGAGTCACAGTATTAATTATACAGTGGTACCCACCTTTTAATCACCTTAAATATATTCATTGAATATTTAATTTAAGATTAATAGCAGTGAACATTTTCAAAAAAGCTGAATATGAACAGTAAGTCTGATACATATACAGTAAGTATATATAAGCATTTAGTATATTGGTTGCATGAGGTTGCTCAAGGCCATCATGATACACCAGCAGCTGAGGCAAAAGAATCGCCTTCGGCAATAAAATAAAATGTTTTTTTCATGCTGCTATAAACCTGTTATGTTAATTTACTGTATACTTCATATCATACAAGTTAAAATAAAGATTGAAACAGAGTTAGTTATTTGTTAGTTAGTTGTTATTTAAGGATGACACCACATCACAATATCATGGCAGCTGTAAGTGCCACATGCTGGACGTTACTGTGGTCACAGCTGCAGTCAGGCATAGTGCAGCAATGTCACAGCAGCTCATTTGTGATACAGCCTGAGGTTTTCTGGGTTTTGTTGGTGAGGGGTTTGGTCGTCCTGTGCATAAACGGAATACATACAGAAAAACAGATTGCACACGTACGCCCCCTAACCCCCCCCACTCCCCCACCGTCCCCACACACACACACACTGAGTACATTCTTGTTGGAAGGCATACGTCTTATGCATGCACAATTGAATAAAGTGCAGTATAGAGGATGTGGTTTTACTCACTCTGTGTAGAGGAAAACACCTCTGATGCTTGTTATTCACTTCTTTGACTTTGAACGAAAACAGCAGTTGTGCACCAACGTTGGTTTCAGTGCTGTCAGCTTGGTTTGCATAAGCCGTGAAGGTGATAAGTCATTGCTTTGCAAAAAAAAGGAGGCAATCTATCAATTTAAGTTATTTGTGAAACAATATTCTGTTGCTAAATTTGACTACAACTGGAAATACTGTACTCTGAGAGGGAGTGGTAACCCAAGGTGATTTCAATTAAGTGAAATGTTTTGATTTTAAAATGTCTTTAATGGAAGTATGTTTATTGAGTGATTTTCTAAGTATAGCTGTTTCAATGTTTCATCTTTATCTCTTCCATCTTTAATACAGACACACAGCAGTCCAAATCATCTCAGATGTGAATGCCTGAAACAATTTGCAAACATCAAGCAGGGGGTCCTTAATGTGAACTGTGGAAATACAGCAAAAAGAAAAACCAAAACATTTCTTCATGGGCAACTCATCTCTGCAATTACCCCCATCTGGACTCTTCAGTTAAACAGTAACGAAAATGTAGAAAATCCACAGAATCAGTTATGAAACGAATCACCCACCCAAAAATGATGGGTGTGACACATTCCTTTCAAAATATCAATATCAAATCACATTCAACGGTTTCGTGCTTTGAATCACTGCTGAATCAACTCATCCTGAGAGAAATCAATGTTTCACTTGTAAATGTGCAATGGGTGGTTCTTTCAAGGTCTTACTGTAGCGCTCGGCTGATGTGTTGGAACGGGGACTGTGTCTAACTGACGTGTCTACAGAGGAATGTACAGTGTTTACATGGCGGCCAACAGATCAGATGATGATGGGCAGGGATGAGTCCAATTTATTTTTATTATCTTTTTGATTCCCTCAATCAATCTTGTCAAGTTTTCCAACTAATCACCTGTTTGGGAAAATAATCATCGACTGCAGTTCTGTGCAGAAGTGTGTACAGATTATGAAGAATTATGAGCAAGAACAGATTCACATAATGGATAGATTCTGTTTATATTCTACCACCATCTGTTTACAATGTACATTTGTCAAGATAGATGACACACTAAAAAGTCAGGTCAAGAAACATGAGCAGTCAGACGATGAGACAGGTTGGAATCAAACCTCCAGGTTAATCAAACTTATTTGGAAGAGATAACAAAGGTGAACAGTAAAATAATGAAACTGACTTTGTAAACATGCGTCAGTTTACAGACACATTTCCTGCTTCGTCTTTGACCTACTATACTTAGCATAGTTGCACTGTTGTTGTGCTCACACAGTTTTCGTTTGTAATGAGTGATTATTACAGTAATTTCAGGTTATTTTTAAGCCAGGACAGTCCCTCATACAACATACAGAGGACTTTTCTTTGGAACCAGGTAGCTTCCCCGCTGTCTTTACTACTGACAGCGGTCATTCTCAGGGGCTGCTACCATGAGCAAGGCCAACATTACGTGACCAAGAGAGCCAGCTGGCCGGCATCAATAGATCACTTGTAATGCAAAGTTGCACATGTTAGCATCACTAGTCACTCTGCAGAGGGAAACACTACTTCAAACTAAAAGTGTTGTGCCGAAAGGTTTTTGACAAAGCTCACACACGGTCCAGGATGTTCAGAATAGATGTGCAGAACCACTGGTTTAGATTTATCTGGTTAAACTGTTAAACTGGCTTGTTTCCAACCTGTCTGATCATCTGACTGCTTGTGTGTCTTGACCCTCTTTTTAGTGGTGTCACCATGTTCCCAGATCTCTGAAATTAACATGATGAGTGCAACATTATAATAACTGATAGAAATTATGGACAAAACTCCAAAAACAAGACCCAACAGACATAAACCAGAATCATCCTTTAACCCAAGTCCTTTGATTTTACACACAAGCTTGTCTCCTAGAAATGAAGCTGATTTACTGCTAATTTTGTTTTGCCAAATACGTTTAAAAGAAAGCCTAATTGTTACCTGGAGTATACTCAGTGACAAAGCCTTTGAGGTGGATGGTGGGCATACAAAGGTCAGGACTTTAATGCTGGAAACTGAGGTTCACATCCTGCATCCTACATGTGGTTTGGTGTAGCCAACAAAAACACTTTGGTTAAGATTAAGAAAAGATGGTGGTTTTTGGTTAAATGTTAAAGTCTTATACTTCAAGTCACCTGTTTCTCTCTGAATATATTTACTGTTGCAGATTCATAGAATTTCTCATTTCCAGGAGACAGTGTTGTTACACAGCATCATAACAACCAGCCAAACCAGCATATGTATGAACAGTTACATACATGAGCTGCAACTTTAATACTAACATCTAACAAGTCAACTGGGGTCATCAATCACCCAGAGGGAAGGGCAAGAATGAAAAGGCCAGAGTCTCTCTTAACCTTTAACTGAAAGATACCACTCACTTCTTGAGAAATTGTACCCCAAACTCTTTCAATCAATTTACATTGCCAAAAGTAATGATAATAGGTTCCAGTCTCTCTTTGACACTTATTACACAGAGGTGAGTCCTGACAGTCCATCTTGTTTAAGTATGTAAGGATTTATATGTAGATGATGTAGTATTTTATACTGTGTCTCTCTCAATCTATTACATTACAGGTTGGACAGGTGTATTACTAGGTATTACAGGTGGACCTAAACACTTTAATGGCCTCCTGGCAATCATCCTCAAAATATTCATGTCAAGATGTCTCTCCCATTTTTGTGCAATGTTTGTGATACCACCTGGCCTAAGAGAATATAGCAGTGCATAGAAGGTGGAAATGGGTGATACTTTTTTCATCAATAAGGAACCTCTCTACATCACTGTATATGACTGGGTCTGGAGGAGGTAAACTCTTAGATCTAACTAAATGACGGATCTGGAGGAAACCATAAAAGTGTTCTTTAGGGATACTAATATTGTGACTGTAGTGGTTGGAAAGTCATTAGTGCCCTATCATAGTGTAAGTCTCCAATCACACATGCCCCATTTTCATCCCATGAGTCAAAACTATTGGGAGGGAGACATGGGGGGGGATCCTGGTTCCTTATGAGAGGGGTCAGGAGTGAGGCAGAACTTCCTCTATACCCAAATGTTTACAGATTTCCACTCTGATTGCATTGTATATAATCAGATTATTCTTGATATCCCAAGGTAACGTCTTCCTATTGGCCATGACCAATCTCCATAATGAGGAAGGCAGACTGCTGACTGTTACTGCTAGAGACTACAGGAAATAAGCTTCAATGGATCTTGCTTCAATCTTCATAGTATTATCTGTCTCAAGAAAAACATGCAACATCCTGAATAGACAATTTTGATTACCCTTCTATAAAGTTGGATGACTCACAAGAGACAAAAATGGTCAAAAATCAAAGCAGCAGAGGCTGAGATATCCTGACTATCAGTCCCTTATATATATATCACGCTCAAAAATACTAGACCTTAAATTTCCCATAATACAATATCATCACTTTATTATAAAACTACCAGATCTTTAAAAATCCACACCTCCAGTTTAAAATATCTTAACTCAAGGACCACTTACTAGCTTTTTCTGGAGCTGCCAGCATCATCTCATGATCTCATGCTCTTCATCAGCAGCTGGACTTTGCTTAGATGACATCATGTGGGCTAACATTGGCCAAGCTAAGAGTGAAATCATCAACACACTACTGTAGGTTAGTTTGCTGCTGTGCTGTGACTTTCTGTAAATGGAAACTAGCAATACAAGAAGCAAGACATGCAACATGTTCTGTTACTTACAGTAAGTGTTCTCACAGGCACTATCAATTATTTTATCAAAGAGTTTGTTGCTCTCTTTGGCACAAATTTCCGGTTTAACTGCTTGTATATACATGTGTCAAGCCTCCTCACCTAAATTTCAGGATTACATTCAGTGATGACAACATTCTGTCATAAATTACTCTTGCAAAGTCCTTGCATGTTCATAGTGAGTATGGTTGAAGCATAAGGCTGGTAGTATTCTACTGTATGTTCTTCTTACTGTCTACAAATCTCAAGTACAGAGCCAAACCAACCGTGAATTGATCCACTAACAAGCATTGTGTGTGTATACAAGTCTGATATATCTTATTCCTCAATGCCGTTGAGCTCCATTGTTGTCCAAAAGACACATCAGTGAGCCACAGTGTTGCACTGGGTGACATGTTCCTTCATTACCATGAACACACACACTGTAATTTATTTTGATTCCCACACACACCATCCTGCTGCCAGAAATACTCACTAGAGCATCAAATGTGGATTCGTCCACCACTGAAAATAGTCCCCAACAAATGCCTACTCTTTGAGTAATGTTTGCTAAAAAAAAAAACTACAGTGACCTGGGGCCAGATGCATAAAACTCTGTAGATTCCTAACTGAAACTGTGTGTACACACAAAGATTTATAAAGCCATACGTATATGTGGTTCTGCTTTGTATATCTGAATCATTGTGGAGCTAAGCACATGTGCATGAGCCTCATTTCCACTCCCACACTCCCCATTTGACATAAATGCCTGAAGACACCCTGAACCAGTCATTTTCATATCAATATACTTGCTTGCTCCTCCAGTCTGTACACCTCTCACTGAAACAGATGGTTATGCAGCAATGCAGTTTCACACACTGTGTGGCACAAGCATTTTTTACACAAGGCACAGCTATTTATACTGTCCATATCATTAATTCATCTCATGGACCTGTAAACCATCATCAGTAGTGATATTTCATCAACAATTAGTTTGTAGTGCTCATATTTAATCTCACTTTACAGGGTGTGTCACAATTAAGGATAAAATAAAAAGAACATCAACAGCAAAATAAAATGATGGCTCCTATGTAAATTAAAAGAATGATAAAATGTATACACAAAAGTAATTAATATGTTTATGTGCCTTTGATTGTTTTTACAGATTTTAAAGATCGATGCATAAAAATCACAAAATCAATGCAGTCATTTATCAAACTAAACAAACAATGTTTTATTATATTTAGATTCCGTCTCTGAGAAATCCTGTATATGCCTGATCTGAAGTATGCATGAGATGCATGACATCACCCACTGAAAGTCACAGATAGGCAACAAGTGTTGAACTGACTTCAACACTGTTTCGTTCCTCTGTGCTGTAGCAGGCATTGCCACATGGTCATGAAGGCACTTGCCAGGTAATTTCTACTATTGTTTTAGTGTCAGTTTAAAGGAAGTCTGATGAATTAGGCCAATACACATTGTAACCGCAACTTTCTGCATATGCGAGACCTGACCTGAAATATGTATAAGTAAAAGTAATCATAAAGTAGATTACCTGCATTTAAGTCTAGCATGTACAGAAAACTGCAATTACCATATGCATGGGCCTGATTCATCACAGCTTAAAGAGGCACTGAGTCATTGGTTTTACATACATTAAAGTCATTTGGCAGACATCTTTTTTTCCATCATGACATACATTTTTTCCTCTACATACCTACCTTTGGAGGTATTCAGTCTCCAAAGAGGACGGAGAAAATTGATTGTGATTAATTTAATGACAGTGCATCTATGTTTAAATGTTAGCCAATGTATGTGATTGCACTGTAATGTCTTAATATGTTCCGTTTGTATTGTGTTATTTCGGACCTGATGAAGATCTGAGTAGGATCAAAACATTGTCCTGTCTGAACAAATTTTGTGGCTTGGAGTGTGTGCACAGGTGTTAATACTTTTGTCATTTTTTATTGTGTATTTCCCTTTATTTATCACATCATAATTGTGAGATTTTAATTACCTGTTATATTGTTGGTTATATTGTTGTTTTAGGGAAGAGCACCAAAATGACCAGAAACAGCCCTTTACTGCCAAACATTTTCCAAAGCAGAGAACACAGGGTCACAGAGATGAACTCTTTTCTCTCTCTCTCTCTCTCTCTCTCTCTCTCTCTCTCTCTGTCTCTCTTTCTCTCTCTCTCTCTCTCTCTCTCACACTCGACTTCTCTCCCCCATGTCATGTAGTGCTGTGTTTAAAGGGGATGAGCTGAGCTCATATGATTGGTCATTACTGACACTCGTTCTGCCTCCACCTGGTGATTCTGTACTCTCCCCACTAATAATGTATTCAGCCTCTCCATGATGCACCTGGCTGCACCCAGTTTGTGCCAATGTGGATGGTCAGAAAAATTGCAAAAATGTGTTAGTCACATCCACTGCCATTCTGTCATTTGGCAAACACTTTTATCCCAAGCAATTTACAGGCAAGGCAATTTATTACAAGCAGGGGATTTCAGGAAAATAGGGCCCCAAGTCTCAAGTCTACAGTTCTGCCTCCCAGGCAGCCATTGGTTTACATTTGTTTGAGTACACTCTGAAAATCAATTTGTTCTTATGGGGTGCTCAAACTGAACCTGAGGCACATTTTCAGACAGTCTATATTTATTTGCCTTGAACAGCCAGTGCACATACTATACAGACATTAGCTGTAGCTAGCCAACAATGTACACACTGACTATGTATGGGCACAGTTTGATTCATATTTGACTCTGGTGCAGAACTCACCAAGAAACTCCAGTTCTATCATTTTCCTTCAGTTTCTTTCTTTTTTTTTTTTCATTCCTTTTTCTTAAGTCATAAAGTCTTGCAATAAGTGAACATTCTCACCAGAGGTAAAACATTTTCAACTAAAGTTTGTTTAAATTTATGCACGTCCAATGGTGTGTTTGTTTGCAGTTGCTGCACCTCTAGAATTTGCTTAATGTTCAGTCTGCATGCTTTTTAAGAGCTGGCTACTAAAGAGGATTTTATGAGATGTTGCGGGAAACCCAGAAGACACGCAGTAAGCATGGAATGGATGAATCTGACAGCTCCATCAGCATTAAAATGACTGCAGTTCAACACCACACTGTTCCCTCACAGTTCCTCATTATCAAAGTAGCTGACTGTAATTCACAGATTGCATCAATATCCCAACAGGACACTTGCAAATACATTTTCTGTTTCAGTGAATAGGGACATCACACATACTGCAAAAGTAATGCTTGTCGTCCTTGTATCCAGACAGTGAGCTGCTCTTAGATACGGACAGAAGACAGGAGAAGGAAGAGACCAATAATGATGATGATGATGATGATGATGTTAATCGTAGGCAAATAAAAGAGCCTCTTGAACATTGTTTGATGTGTGTGTGTAAGCATCAAACAGAGCTGGTGAAAAGTGGGTTAATATGAGGCTGAGGCTTTTTTCCTCTGTAGTTCAGAGGCTGCTGCCATGTGCCACCCCCTGTGTAGAGAAGACTACTTAATTACAAGCACTATCAAGGCAGACCATGCGCTTACACATGATGGCCTTTGTGTGTGTGTGTGTGTGTGTGTGTGTGTGTGTGAGTAATTACCCCCCACCAATAAAACAGCTCTTCTACAGGCTTCATGAAAGGAGACGGGCAGCCTAATGGAGTGGTTTGAGGAACACCCACTACTTTAAACAAGACTGCTACTGGAGCCTCAGCTCTGTGAGTGTGTGTGTGTGTGCATGTGTGTTTCTTTGTGTGTCAGGACTAGTTGTTTAGTTTCTCATCTTCTGTGTTCTCTTGTGATGAGTTAGTCAACATAGTTATGCATCCATGTCAAATTAAAAAAATAGCTTTTTTTGTACATGTCAAACAGAGTCTACTCTCATATCTATTAACATTTTGTAAAAGCTCTCCCTCCATACTGAAATGCTAGAACAATAGAAAGTTTGTTTGATCTGTTCTTCTTCCCCCCTTGGTTGAACAATTACAAAATTGTGCATTAACAATACTGTAAAAACAAACAAACAAAAAAACAACTTTATTTGTATTTCATACAAATACTAATTCCTTGTAGTTTCATACATGTAATGCAGCTCAAAGTGCTTTACATCAAATTATATGAAAACACACAAATAAAAAAATAAACGGTTGCAACTGAGCATTTGGAATGAAGTAGAACTGAGTAGGAATTAAAACATTTCAGTAATATTCAAAAAAATAAAACACGCAAGAAAAGCAAGGCAAAAAATGAATATCAAACAGACTACTAAAGCTCTGATCAGTTTCTGCATCAGAAAACATAAAATATGGTGTGATTTTTGCTATATTTCTAAGATGTAAAAAAAAAAATTCTGGTTGGTGACAGTCAGTTGGATAAAAGTAAAACATAGGTTAGTTCAAATGAAAATGTATTCTTAATGTTACTGTGTTGTATTTATGTGTTTACATTGGAAAATTGCTGTATGGTGATGATAATGTTGTATGATAGAACTATTAAATTAAAGAACACCTTTAGGCTATATATAGGTACATATTTAGGCTGCATATTCAATGAAATACCTGGTATTAGTTCAGTTACAAAATCCTAGCATACCATGGAGTATCTCTCCTGCCCACTGCTGTCAGCTGAAAAGTTGATCACACTGGATGGTAGAAGAGATTGTACCAGTGTCTGAGTGCTGTCCTGCATGTCCATCACGCCTCTCTGTTTCCATCATAGTATGCATTTAAGTCATTTTGAGAGAGGACTCTGTAAAAGTTTACAGCCTGTCATGCTGTCACCCTGTATTACTCTGCCTTTTTTTTAGCTGCTATTGTATACAGTGATTCAACTGAGTTGTTGCTAGTTGCAACCAACAGTTAAATTGTCGTTTTACTCACCTGTCTGAATGGCATCTGTGTGAATTGTGCACCGTTAAGTCCTCAATTTGCTCTAGGTTAAAACGTCTTTGCTCGTTTATTCTCAGTGCATAATATAACCAGTCCACCTTGCCCCACTGCGCTCTTCAAATAGTTATCAAATATTTTTTGAGCTGATCGTGCAAATAGTTACAACTCTGTAATTGATGCGGCTTGAAATGTAGTTCAACTCTTGAGATAAAACCTACTTAAAAGTAGACTGATTTTTAAAAATACTCAGAAAAGTACAAATAACAGTATTTGTCCAGGTTTATGAGAATGCCCTCTCTGAGATTTCTGCCTCCATCCCACCAATGGAGGTGGATAGAATTTCCACAGACCTCACTGTGGATAGTCGGGTATTGTGGGATAGGGATTATTTATATACGGTAGCACTTTGAGTTTCACTGTGAATGAAAAGTGCGGTACAAATTAAATGTATTATTATTATTTATTTCCTCACTAGAAAACAGTCCCCATGAAAGTGAATGTGTAGTCTGTGGATTACCTATTCACCTCCATTGTATGTCCTATAACGCTCCTGTTGATGAAAAGTTTGATGGTTTAGAACCCTGTTTTCCTCACAGTGTTCATTAGCCTGCTGCAGCACCTCAGTGGAAACTGGACAAAAGTGCATCAAATGGAATTAAAAGAATTAAGAATTTAAATTGTTGGATTATCTATAAGAAGCTGTACTTTCGATGTTTTCTGTGTTGTTTATGCTAATAAAATATTATCGCATTTCAGTATTGACTCAGTGTGTTTTGGTAAAAATGATTGTATGCCTTGTATTGACTAAGATACTTCATGTGTTATCTTCAGTGACACTTTGTTAAAACATATAACAGACGTTCGGGTCAGAACAGGACGCCAGTTGGACCATTTTAGAAAGTATAGTATATTAAGTTATTAATATAGACATGGAGGATGTAATAAAGTGGCATATAATGCACATGAACCTTAGCAGAGTAGCTAAAGTTGATGATGGTAACAACATATTTTAGTGTTGCTGGAATGCCCAGGGAGTACTTCCAGCTGACAACAAGGTAACTTCCCAGACGTTGACACCACTTTCATTTTGGAACCTAACAGCTTACAGTTCTTTTATCCATTCTAACTAATCAGTACAAAGACAACACCGTGCCCTTGCATGCACACATGCCACTGGACAAAATCAAGTCAGGCAGGAAATCACATGATGTGTGTCAGACATTGAAATCAATTATTTTGAATAGGTAGATCTATATTTCCTTTCATCTCACCACTCTGCTGTCACAGTGATACTGTCTCTGTTTAAAGTTTTTGTTCAGCACATGCTCTCATGGAAAAAGCCAAATAGAAACCCAGTTATATGTATACATGTCCAAGAAATTGGCTTTCAGAGAAATCTATTTGGAGAAAAAAAGTTTCTCTATTCCCCTACCCTGTATGATCACAGATGGCTGGATTCTTGAATGCATGATGTTGAAGAAATGAGATTACTGCAGAAAGCCATCAGTAACCTGCTTACTTATAGTACGTGCATGTAAATGTATTGATACTTACCTAATGTACAGTGTTAACAGGCCACACAGAATAAATACTAAAATTCACATAAAACTCATAATCTTCCCTCTAATGAACATTATAGATTAAGGTCTAAACAAAAGTAGCAGTATTTTACACCAGTGATGCTAGTACTACAAAATCACCATAAATGTCCCATAAACCTCTTGGAACATTCCTGTGTAAATGGTTTCGGTTTTATTGAGGTATCGAAAGAGTATTTTTACCTGGCCAATATTACCAGAAACTAAGCTTCTTTTAGCCCAGTTTGTACTAGATGAACAATTCCGTTACTATTTTGTGCTATAAAGCAACCCCCCTCTGTGCGCCAATATTACACATTTTAGCAAAGTTTCTGCCAAGTAATAATGTAAAATGCAGACTGCCAGTGTTCACAATAACAGCTTTTTTAACATTTAAGTGTACTACTGACTTTGAATTAATGTTGTAAATATGTTTAATTTCCAACAGTTATTGCATTGCATGTCAAATGTGAGTTAGGAAGAAAGCTATGGTTGAATTGACAGCCATTGGAACTGTAGAATAGTTTTGCTAACTGTTTTTATTAGGAAGAGACACACCAGGAGTAAAACTCTAAGGATGGTCAGTTTGGAGACATGATCCCGGGGCTTTTTGTCCATAGTCTTAAGTTCTACAGCTGTTTTAAAATAACTTTAAGGTTGACCCATTTTGTAAATGCGCTTCTGAATGGAAAAAGGTATCACACTCTTTGCCCTGGTCAAATCATCCAGTAGTTTTCCAAATGTCATGCCACCTCGAGGCCTAAAATGACGAATGTCAGAATAAAAACAGCTTATACCACAAGCATATACCTTGGTGTGTATACAGATAGACAACTACATGGAACCACCAAGACACAGAGGCACCAAACACCACAACATTCCCTTACCTTCCTTTTCTTATTTTTCAGTAGATTAAACAAACACAGACATACAACCACCTCGCGCCACAAAGACACAATCATGTGGTGCCTTCAAGACACACAAGCATCACAGCCATCCATGCTTTCCTTTTTGTCCCGACTTAGACAAACAGAGACAGCCCCAACTGGTATTTTCCAGCGTCTGGTGACGTACCATGCAGCAGTGCCCTGCTACCCACTATTATCCCCCACAGCCAGCCTAAATGTTCCACGGCACAAAACCAAAAACATACAATTACCGTATTGTGTAAGAGTATCTGTGAGTGAGTGTGTGTGAGTCTGGGGTGTAAATGTATTTATGTTTGCACATTTACAATCCCCTAGTATACAGTGTGTGTGTGTGTGTGTGTGTGTGTGTGTGTGTGTGTGTGCGTGTGTATGTGTGTGTGTGTGTGTGTGTGTGTGTGTATGAATGTCCATGAGTTCATGGTTTGTAAATATATATACTTTGATACTTTTCTGTTCATGCATCAGCATATTCTGAGTGTGTGTGTGTCTGTCTGTCTGTCTGTCTGTCTGTCTGTCTGTCTGTCTGTCTGTCTGTTTGTCTGTCTGTGAGCCCTGGAGCCACCCAGCTGCAGTTGGTATGTTTTTAACCAATTCTGTCTCCTGTGTTTGGACTGTAGAGGAAAAGACCACCCTGGAAAATCCCTATTTACAGCTCCCCCCTTCTCTCTCTACTAACCACTATAATATTGAAGGTTTCCTAACCTGTGCCCTTGAGTTACAGTTCTGAATCCACCAAACACTCAATTACACTTTAAATATCTGTTAGAGGGACATCTGTGCTATATTTCTTTCAACATGTTGAACCGCACTGAGAATGAATTGAGCTGAACTTGAACTGGCCGTGGTATGGCTTTCAGCAGAACTGCTCCACAACCACCAGAATGCATCACCCACTGCAGAAATTATAATGACAAGTTGTGCCACAACAGATGTGATATAGTGATACACAAAGTGACATTTTGGCAAACTCCTATGACCAGCAGCTATATGATAGCTGAGCTTGCAGTATTCAGTGATAAGGTTGGGTGATATGACAATATACACTGTGAATTGGCCACAACTCATAACTCATATAAGGTTTTGGTAACACTTTACTTTTATAATCAGTATACAAACATGTAATACATGGTTAGTAATACATTATAATGTCGTTGAAAGGCGTTATAAGGATATCTTTAAGTGTTTATTAATGTACAGTACTTGTCAACAATTATAACTTCTCCTATGAAGACATATTGTATATTATTACATCTGTGCTTTACTGTATTGTCATTCATTATCTTTTTATACAGCAGCAAACTCTTAAACACTTATATCTGCTTACAGCTACATTATAGTATGTTATATACCATATTAACT
The DNA here is from genome assembly GCF_914725855.1 of Thunnus albacares. Classification (NCBI taxonomy): domain Eukaryota; kingdom Metazoa; phylum Chordata; class Actinopteri; order Scombriformes; family Scombridae; genus Thunnus; species Thunnus albacares. The sequence continues at coordinate 34,409,890 of NC_058114.1, read as the reverse complement.
GTTATAATAACTCATAAAATTATATACCACTTATGAATGTTAAATAAGGGCACTTAAAGTGTTAAAGATTTTATCTATATTACCAGCTACTCAGTACTATAGACATGTACTCAAAGCATATGCATCTTCCATACCTATTCTTACTGTACAGTAGCTAAAGGACTGCTGCCCTTCTAATCACATGTGAGCATCTTGTTGGACAGAATCCTGTCTCCATGTGTTGCTTGTTATGAGGAATGCTGCAGAACATCAGTCCTGAGTCCACACAGTGATGTTAAATACATCAAGTTATACCTTTTGCTTATGTGATACAAACACACACCAAATTCATGTTAGTGTCCCCGAGATCATCTGCTCCACTGCTCCATGAATACACTGTTGAGCAGCATTCTTGTACAATTCCATGCTAGAATCAGTTACTTTATTTTCTATTACTTGGTTTGGTCAGCTTTCTACAGGTTGAAGCAAATAGTAAAGGTTGTCATTGGTGTTAAACTGCCTGATCTATTCACCTTATATATGCTTCCTTTAGGTAATATTATTCAGAAACACTCCATAAATTTTCATTGCTATGCAGATGATACCCAAATATATTTATCAATGAAGCCAGATGAAACCAATCAGTTAACTAGACTCCAGGCATGCCTTGGGGACATAAAGACCTGGATGACCTGCAATTTTCTGATACTGAACTTGGACAAAACTGAAGTTATTGTGCTTGGCCCTAAACACCTTAGAAACACATTATCTATCTATATCTATCTGATATAGCTACTCTAGATGGTATTACCCTGGCCTCTAGCACCACCGTAAGGAATATGAGAGTTATTTTTGATCAGGATATGTCCTTCAACTCCCACATAAAACAAATCTCAAGGACTGCCTTTTTTCACTTACATAATATTGCAAAAATCAGGCACATCCTGTCTCAACAAGATGCAGAAAAAATAGTCCATGTTGTTACTTCTAGGCTGGATTGTTGCAACTCATTATTATCAGGCTGCCCTAACAAGTCTCTAAAGACTCTCCAGCTGGTCCAGAATGCAGCTGCATGTGTACTGACTAAAACTAGAATCATCTTTGCTTCACTGCATTGGCTTCCAGTAAAATCAAGAATTGAATTTAAAATCCTTCTCCTCACATACAAAGCTGTTCATGGTCAGGCACCATTATATCTTAAAGAGCTCATAGTACCCTATTACCTGCCTAGAACACTGCGCTCCCAGAATGCAGGCTTACTTGTGGTTCCGACAGTCGCCAAAAGTATAATGGGAGGCAGAGCCTTCAGCTATCAGGCTCCTCTCTTGTGGAACCATCTTCCAGATTCGGTCCAGGGTGCAGACACCCTCTCTATGTTTAAGAGTAGGCTTAAAACTTTCCTTTTTGATAAAGCTTATAGTTAGGGCTGGCCTGGCTCGCTTGGACCAGCCCTTGGTTATGTTGCTATAGGCCTAGACTTCGGGGGGGGGGGGGCTTCCCATGAGGCACTGAGCTCCTCTCTCCTCTTCTCCATCTGTGTGTATTATTTTACCATTAATGCATGTTACTAACTTGGTTTCTTCCTCAGAGTTCTTTGTGCTTTCTCTTTTGCAGGAAGCCCTATAGACCATGCTGACATGTTGATGTCCTTCATCTGTCCTTCACCAGCTGTTCCTGCTGTTGTTGCCGTTTGTTGCTGCTAGTCATGTATCTATTACTGTTGTTGTTGTTGCTGTTGCTGTTCTGCTTCTTTGTGTCCCCCCCTACCCTCTTCTCTCTCTCTCAACCCAACCAGTCAAAGCAGATGTCTGCCCACCTAGAGCCAGGTTCTGCTTGAGGTTTCTTCCTGTTAAAGGGGAGCTTTACTGCTGTCGCCAAGTGCTGCTCATGGGGGAATTGTTGGGTCTCTCTCTCTGTAAATTAAATGTATGGTCTAGACCTGCTCCATGTGAAAAGTGCCCTGAGATTACTTTTGTTGTGATTTGGCATTATATAAATAAAATTGAATTAAAATGAATTGAATTGATCTGTTTCACGTTTCTCTAAGAAAATAAAATGTTTAAATCATTTAGGAGTATCTAAATGATAGAGATGTAAGAGCTTGGTATGCCTCTGATAAAATATGTTGTAAGACACATTATTCAGTCCTTTAACATTCACTTCCCTTTAATTTCCCATTTAAGTATCTTTGAGATTGTAATGATTGTCTTATTCCACTCTGTCTGACAGTATCACTTATATCATCTGTCATAACTAATGGATGAACAATGTATAAGTATAAGAGTTGTGCAAAATGTTTAGATATATTTATGTTTAATTTTGATGCCCCTATCTGTGTTATTAACATAATAAGAATAACTTCCAAACATTTTTGCTTGTTAAATTACAGTCAGACCCTACTGATATGATGGGGACAGTTTTTCCCTTTTCTAAGCTCATGCTGAGCAAGTCTAAACACCGGGCCTATCTCTTCACTGGGCCCACACAGATAAAACGGACATCTGCCTTCTCACCTGACTTTGGATACGATTGTAAAAAGGAGTTTTGTTGTTTTTTCTTCTCTGTAACTACTAGTGAATTATCTCATCTACATCTGTGGATGGTATGTGTTGCAGCGCATAGGTGTCAACCAGCACTGACTACGTGAAATGGAGTGTGTGATAAAACCTCTCTTGTGGTTTGTAGACCACACATCCTGCTGCAGCTATGGTAATTAAACCTGCACGTGGTCTAACACACCACATACATGCACACAAATTCTCTGAAATGTGCGCAAAAATTTGCACTGTAATACCTGAGTGCATGTGTGCACAGACATATACACACATACAGTCTTCCTCTGTTCTTCTTAATCAAAATCATACCAGTTAAGTGTAAGTATACGCTGTGAAGCCAGCAGCACTGAGTGCGATCAGCGCTCAACCACAAGCTCACCACCAGTCAAAGTGAAAAACACAGGTTTTTAACAAGCTCCGGAAACAACCTCCGTCTGAAATTATCACCATCAACTGTCACATCACAGCTATGAATTCTGGTCAGTAAACAAAAGGTTGTTTTTGCTTTTTTAAAGTGAGCTGCACTAAGCACTGGCATGTACAGTATCAGTAACAATAGAAAACCACTCCATCCTTTTTTTATTTCCTAATTTTGTCTCAATTTTTGGTGCTCAGTGCTCTTTGCTGTGGTGTTTTGCCATTGCACTTTGTTGAAATCACCTTTCAAACAAATGACATTTTTTCTTGTGGATTTTCTGTTGATGTAGCTGGCATTTTTTTCTTATTTCAGCCCTATAGGCATTGCTGCCTCTGGTTAATAACCAGTTCTCCTTTTATATATTTCAAACATCATCATCAAATCACTATATGCGTAGAAGAAGATTAGAGAAAGGTTTTGACCCACTGAGCACATTTTCAACAGAAGTGTGTGTGTCCATGTATAGGTGGCTTTCAAAAGTTGTTTATATGGGAAAAAGAGCACACCTTGTGTGTGCACTGTATGTGTGTGTGGCCTTTAAAACACTTTTACACAGGAAAACAGAACATACCAATGATCCCAGTAAGATCAGGGTTACACAGTCATTCCAAATTTTCCTCTAAGGAAAATATTACCCCCCTGCCAACACACAAACACACAGGTACACACACATGCAGAGCATGTGTGCAAAATTAATCTAGGAATACCATGATTTCCTGAGAATCACATTTGGAATTAATGGAAGACTTCAAGTCAAAATCATTGTTTTGTACTCACCAAAAAGATCATTCATGTCACTCACCACCTCTGAAAATAAGTACCTGTTTAGAATTCTCAGAATAATAAATGTACAGGACTTCTGTGTAGATTACATTACATCTGTGCAAGTACAAAACATGGTGAACAACAACAAAACCTGACCTACAATTCAAATGGACAGTGCTATGCACTGTAGATCAACACCCCCCATCCCACCACAAGTCGGTGGAAATGGGTGTATACTCTTTATACAGATTTTTTGATGCCATATTATAGATTCAAAATAATTTGTCTTTTGTTTTTAACAAAAAAAATGTTGTAATGGATGCAATTGCTCAATATCAGCTTTTAATAAACTTAAAAACTACTAGCCATCTTGGCTTGTGATCCACAAAGTGGATTTCAGACCCTGTATAATATAATAAATCCAACATTACATTTTCATGAAATATGGATCAGTCTGCACTGAACTTATTGAAGTTCTATACAAAAAAGACTCATTTAGGTCTGTCTCAGTGTGATTTTACTGACATAATTGAAGGTGTCTCTTGACCAATATGATATGGATGAGGTCCATTGACTTGTTGAACCTGAGAGATTTCCACCTGGTATAATGATGTGATCTGTAAAGTCCAGGCAAGCAGTCTGTCTTGATTGTCAGAAGAGTCCCACCTACTGACACAGAGGAGTCATTGTACAGAGTGATAGCAGCTGGCAGGAATGACTTCCTGACTTCCGATGTGAGATGTTCTCCATGATGTTTAACAGTTTGTGAAGCAGCCTCCTCTCCTCAACCAACTCCAGTGGCTCCAGAGGAGGGCCCAGCAAAGAGCCAGCCTACCTGATCAGTTTGTTCAGCTTGTTAGTGTCACTGGCTCTGATGCTGCTGCCCCGTAAATAGCAGCAAAGAATATTGCACTTGCCACACAATACAATACACTTCAATACGCTTTTTGTCAAATTCAGCGAATGTCTCCTCACAGTCCGCTAGTTGTCCATTCTGTGTGTGTGCTGAAAAAAATCTGATGTTCTTATACAGCCCTGGCTCTGTAAATGGGAAACAAAGTGGCTTGGAGCAAGGCACACAACACTATTCCAGCCAATCATCAGGGGGCATTTGTGCTCGTGCACAGGACAGGGGGAAGTCATCAGAGCAGCTGTCTGTGTGAGAACATGACAGTCCATCTCCAGCACCCACTGAATGGTGAGGGAGGGCTGGCGAACTGGAGAAAGAGAGGTCGTGGCCAATTCAAATAGAAGGTGTTTTCTCACGGTACAGATACGCTTCCATTTTATTACATGTATCAATCCACACTGAATCTTAAATAGCTCATAGTACCCTATTATCCCACTAGAACACTGCGCTCCCAGAATGCAGGCTTACTAAAGTCTCCAAAAGTAGAATGGGAGGCAGAGCCTTCAACTGACAGGCTCCTCTCCTGTCGAACCATCTTCCAGATTCAGTCAAGGGGCTGACACCCTCTCTATGTTTAAGAGTAGGCTTAAAACTTTCCTTTTTTATAAAACTTATAGTTAGGGCCGGCCAGGCTTGCCTTGGACCAGCCCCTAGTTATGCTGCTACAGGCCTAGACTGCCAGGGGACTTCCCATGATGCACTGAGGTCCTCTCTTCTCCTCCTCCTCTGTGTATCAATAAATACAAACACTGTTGATTTCTTCCCTTGGAGCTGACATGCAAACTATTTTGGTTCAGTAAATTTCTGCTGTCAGTCAGCCTGGTGAAGGCAGTTTGTCCATGTTTGCTTCCATGGACAGAGATGCTGAACAAAGGTCGAATGAGAAGTGGGGAGGCTGCAGAGAGGCAGCAAGTGTGGATGGACTCTTGTGATCAAGTCTGAATGGAACAGAAGTGACTCTACAGCTTACGCATTGGCTCTGGATTCTGCCATATTTCTCTTTTGGTCGTTGCCTTGGAAATGCACGTCCATGAATTTGGATGGCAGAGCTTCTGAAGGAGCATGAAGATAGGGGTGTATTTCTTTGGATGTTTAGTTCAAATATCAACAATCTCTCTCCAGAATGACTGACTCTACCTTTAAAGGACCTAAACTTCCTCAAGGAGTAGAGTCTGCTCTGTCCATTCCTGTAGACAGCCTCTGTGTTGTATTTTCAGTCTGCTGTGGAGGTGGACTCCAAGGTATCTGTATCCCTTCACCACCTCCACCTCCTCTCCGAGAATGGAGATGGTAACATAACCAGATACACATCACATGTTAATATCAGTTGGAAATGGGGTCTCATTGGAACTATAGTGACTTGACTTGCAACCAAGTCTCACATCTAAATGTGTAATAGCTACATTGATCGTTGATCATTGATTGATATATCCACAGTGTAAAACATATTAGTTTCACAATAACGGCTCTAAAATTGTGAGATGTCTACATTTTTTTATCCTATTCTTTTCTATTGCCTGCGTCCACATCACGTGACTGTCAAGTTTCTGTCTGTGAAAACAAACAAAAAATTAGGACTGCAACATTTTCTATTGTTGCTGTGGTGGTTGCTATGGACCCTGCTGTTGCTGAAACCACATATTTACATGCAGTTTGAATCATTGTCTTTGTGTTGTGTAGTTATCTGAGCTGTTAAGTTATTTATGTTACTTTATGTCACTGTTTGATTATGAAACAAAACCAAAAAAATGAAGAGTTTAGAGTGGAGAAATGAATTGAATTTGAAATCCAGAATCTGAAGGTTTGCGATTGGCTGACCGGAGGACTTGCCGTCTGGAAATATTTTCCACGCTGTCAATGTGTCAAGTGTCTAATTTAATGATATCTTTAACATTTCTCAACACAAAAACACAGAAGTGTCCTTGATAACTCAACAATATGATTTAATGTTAAGGCCATTGGTTTGAATTATTTCTCCATCGATTCTCAGAAATAAAGTTTTTTCTTGTCCGTTTTCAATTAGACAAGCAGCTTCATTACCCATGAGCCTCATTGACCATTACTATGGAGAGGAAGAAAGTCCGCTTTTTGGCTAAAATATCTGAAACGATTCAACATCTTTACTTTTTCTTAACATAGATCATCTAGATGCGGTATAATTACTAGTTTGACTGTACTAGATATTTGATATATTCAGTAGATATATTTTTTCACAACCCTATTTTACAACCCTACTCTGCACATTGGAAAAAATACAACTGTGGTGCTGATTTGTATCAAGCTGCATGGAGCATATATAGGGAATTCTAGTTTTTAAAAAACATTAGTGTTTTTTCCAGAATTAGAAGTTGTAAATACTGTATAGAGAGTACACTGGGGAGTTAAAGGGGATGGTAATCACATTTGTGTAATCAGATATTAAATATCAAATTGTTAAATGGATGAAAATAAATTGTAATCATATTTTACCTATATTTGACAGTGCCCCCAATTGTTGACTATACTCACATAATAGCTGAGGTCAAGAGCTCTTCATAACAGTCAGTCCCATGTCTAAAGCCCGTTTTGTCGGTGAATTATAAGCCTTCAAACATGCACCAAGGTCAAAGTTCAAAGGTCAGTATTTCAAAGCAGAAGCCATGTAGAGTCTTCATACTGACATATGTTACTCTCCAGGTTGAGATCTTTCCAATGATGTGTTTGGTATAGCTCTATGATAAAGTTTTAATTTTCTCATTTCATGGACAAAAGCCATCCCAGGCCAAGTTTCAGAGAGCACTTTGAAGGCCTAATATATAAAATTAAGCTTTTTGTTTGTTTGTTCACCTTCAGAGATTACAATGCTGCTGACAATCTAGTAATTTACTACAGGCTTGGAGGAAGGCCTGAAGTGCATGGGTTAGTGTTACGGTTAGGGCTGAAAAGACCAATCTGTTCTCATTTCCAACGCATATGTTATTTACACAACCCTGGAGATTTTTTGTATGTTTATGATTCTTGGTTTTGCAATTTTATGTCAGCATGACATAAAATCAGTTTTATTAGCCAATATAAGCATACAAAGATTGTGTCTTGGTGTTTGCTCCCAAAAAACGCAACACAGAAGAATAAAAACAGACAAAAGTAAGGTAATAATAATAATAATGAAATTAACAAAGTTACAGTTAAATTGAAATTTAGTTGTTTTGAAATGGGATAAACTTGAGGTGAAATATTGACTGTACAAAGGAAATATGGTCTGTGCAATGGACAAAGAAATGAAGTGTATGAAATATAGGAAGGTGACTAGAGCAAAAATTAAACATGACTGGGCATCAATAATTAAATTATGTAACAGTAGAGGTTGAATGCAATGCACAGTCTAAAGTCCAGTTTGATGAAATATATTAAATTGACAAGTGAGGGATTAAATGAGGGATGTGAAATGTAAAGTCCAGTTTGATAACCCCGTCCTCAATGTGGTATTGATGCGCGTGCACACACACACACACACACACACACACACACACACACACACACACACACAATGTTGGAGTGCTTGGACGACGTGGCTCAATATTAATCGAGGAAGACTATTTTTTAAGAAAGATGATTTCATACTAAATATCCTCAGCCACATATTCTTGGAAATAAAAAATTAAATGAACAACTTCACATTTTACAATCACAGGCTATAAAACGCCTTTTCTTAACACAGATAGTTGCATTTAGATTCGGGTTGTGGTGGGCGGCGGCAATTTGAAATAGAATGAAGCCCACTGATGGCGGACAACCCAAAACAGAAGTGAAACACGTCACATCCACCCACAATACAATGCTCTTCCCTAGCCTTCCACTATTAAAACAAATCATTAAAACGGATGACCTTCAGATCAACCTATTGTATTGTTTAGTTATCAAGGAGACTTTCATGTTTTTGTGTTGATAAATGTTAAATACGTCACTAAAAGAAAACCTTAACACGGTGACAGTGAGGAAATACTTCTGGGCGGTGGCTCCTCCAGTCAGCCAATCGCAAAGCTTCAAATTCTGGATTTCAAAATCCGGTTCATTTCTCCACTCTAAACTCTACATTTTTATTGAAATGACATCATCAAACAGTTATGTTATTTGTGTTATTTTATATAAAAGCTGAGCTACACAACACAAAGGTTTCAGCGACAGCAGTGTCCATAGCAACCACCATAGCAATGATAGAAAACATTGCATTCCTACAATTTTCAGGTGAGACCTGAAACAACCTTCATAATAACTAACTAACTAACAAGCTAAACATCATATACGTTCACTGAAAAAAGATTATGAAAATAAAATGCACATTTCTCGCTAAAAATGTTTTAATGCTGAAACTATCCTAAAATATTGCATTTTTCACCTTTTCAGAATAAAAGGAATGTCAGCCATTTTTTCTCTTTTCGCAGACAAAAACTTGGCAGTCACATGACGTTGATGTAGGCCAATGGAAAAGAATAGAAAGATTTTTTTTAAAAAAAAGGCATCTCACAATTTTAGAGTTGTTATTGTGAAACTAATACATTTTGCACTGTGGACCAACATAGCTATTATACATTTAGATGTGAGACTTGGTTGTGACTTGACAAGTTTGCCCCTTTTACACCATTGACCTTTTCAACCAGTGTTAATTTCAAAAATTGGTTTTAGAGACGAGCATTACTTGCAGGGGCCCAACCTTAATCTCTAAATGAGCTGTCTACCAGGCCAGCGGTGGGTAGGCAGAATCGACAAATTATCACCTCTCTCCAACCTGGGTTGAGAGCTTTTTGCAAAGGCGTATTATAGTACAGACCCGGAGCTTCATTCATTTAGGACTTAGTGTACCTGTAATTCAACCAAGCTTGATTTGGTTCCAGTAAAACTGTCCACAGAAAAACCCTCTTGAAGAAAAATAAGCAACATTTCTGTGTTGTAAATGATGGCATGAATGACCCTCTAAAAGGCCCAGACTGAAGAATCCAGCCCAGGAATGCTCCAGTAATTTGTGGTTGGGGAACCTTGGTATTCTGGGTCTGAAAATGCTGGAGAGCAGTGAGGGCAGTGTTGGTACAACAGGGAGTTCAAAGTGGGAGTACAGTGGAGAACCTGAACCAGGACAGACTATTTGGACAGCTGGCACAGTTTAAGGAGACATGTTAGAGTGTGACTGAGTTTGTGGTTAAGAGTTGTGCATGAATCCTGTGGGCCTAGTAATCTCTGTCTGTCTCTGTCCCGATCAGTGTCTGTCTGATACCTTCTCACTCTGTCTCTGATTTCCAACTTTCTCTGTCCCTTGCCCTCTTTTACTTTTTCTCTCTCCTTTTTTCTCTTTCCCAAAAAGTCAACTCTACATTGTAAGCATACATTCTACGATTCCTGTCCCTCAATAAAAAGGAAGACTGGGTTTCTGGCATACAATCCCAACAGCAATCCTGTGGCTTTGGCCTCTTCAGAAAGAGAGAGGGAAAGAGAAGGAGAGAAAGAGGGAGAGAGAAAGAAGGAGAGAGATTGTCTAGGATGTTAGTTTACCCAAATGCTTCCAACTGAGGTTCAGCTCCAGAAAATTTCAACTCAACCTTATAATCTCCTCTTCTAACAGCCTCTGGATGCTCTGCCCTGCTGCTCTCCAACTCCTCAGGTCTTCCTGGTACAATTAAAACCAGGCTCAGATACTGTGTGTGTGTGTGTGTGTGTGTGTGTGTGTGTGTACATATGTGAGTGTATCCTGCCTGCCAGAGTCAATGCTGTGTTCAGCAGAAGCCTATCTGCCCTGTTATTGGTTATTATAACAACAAACAGAGTACAACAGACTGATGAGCAGCACTGCAACCTCAGGGTCACACTGTAACTATGATGCACTTGTGTTGCTGAAAACTGTTCAGAACTCTGCAAGTAGAGTGTAGTTTTGGGGATAAAACACAGATATGCTTGTGGATCATATCATTAAAACATAAAGTACATACAACTCATACAACAATTCAGCTTCACTGAGAAGATAGTTGCATCAAAAAGCACCTGTAAAAATATTAGCCTTAGTTGACACATTTATCATCACTGTATAAACCAGCACATTCTCCTGCAGAAGTATGTTTATATTCATGTCAGCAAATGGCAAAATAGGTAATTTGTCTCCCAAAGATAAGCTATATTAGTGTTTGCTTCTAACGCATGATCACTAGGTTGACATGTCTTCCAAAACAATCCATTACAAATTTCATTACAAGTTTCATGTGAATTTGTTATCTGAGTATACGTATGAATATGAGCGTTTTCTGATTTGCCACCTCTATGGTTACGTTTTAGGTTTAGGCAAATAAAAACTTAAAAGCATTTTGAGAAGGTTGGCTAAGATGGTGGTTATGGTTAAAAGAAACCAACAATGACTCTTAGTAGGAGGTGCACACTGTGAGCTCAGTAACATGGTCTCCAGTGTCACACACTGTGTTCATGGTATAACAATGCTTTTCTCTCTGGCTGTCTCTTGGATGCTTTTCAGAAAAACATAAACATAGGTGTGAGGACAGTGTCGTTGTCCTAAAGAGAGCAGAGCAGGTGGACCCAAATGCAGGAGACGGCAGGCAGACAGGATCAAAAACAGAACTTTTTATTGAAATTCAACAGACACTGACACAGAAAAGGCAAACTGGGCAACTGGTAAACAGGTGGAAAATGACAACCAAGGGACATAGGCTTTCTTCCTAATTTTCCATATTTTTCGTGACACTCAGCATGACTTTCAAAGTAATCTATTTCAATTGGAAGTATGTTTCATGTCTGCACCACATTTTTTTTTCTGTCGGTCGAGACTCGGGAGCACAGAAGTTGTGGTGCTTTTCTCATTTGTTATTCATTTCTAACTATAACCGCTACATTACCCAACATTTAATCACGAGACTTTATCCTTGTTTTTACTTCTTTATTTTAAATTTATCAGTACAGTCCACGTCAGTCCAGTAAGCAGACCAGATGACACGCTGCCTGGAAGTAGCCTATTTTGCTCACCGTCTAAAGGTTTTTTTTCAATGATATCTTTAACATTTCTCAACATAAAAACACAAAGCATCCTTGATAACTCAATAATACGATAGGTTAATGTTTAGGCCATCAGTTTTAATAATTTCTCCTTCAACTCTGAGACACAACTTTTGTCAATTTTTGATAGCAGAAGGCTAGGGAAGAGCATTGTGTTGTGGGCATGTTCAACTACTGCTTTGGGTTGTCTGCTGTCAGTGGGCTTCACTCCATTTCAAATTGCTGCCAGTCCGCTGCAACCAGAATCCAAACATCACTATCTGTGTTAAGAAAAGGCATTTTATAGCCTGTGATTTCATTTTATATTTCGAAGAAAATGTGGCTGACGATATTTAAAATGAAATCATCTTTCTTAAAACATTGTCTTCCTCAATTGATATGGAGACACGCCATCCAATAAAGCACTCCTATGGTGTGTGTGTGTGTGTGTGTGTGTGTGCATCAATGCCACATTGAAGACAGGGTTATCAAACTGGACTTTATATTTCACATCTCTCACTTGTCACTTTAATATATTTCATCAAACTGGACTTTAGACTGTGCATTGCATTCAACCTCCACTGTTACATCATTTAATTATTTATGCATGTTGTTGCGCTTGTCACCTTCATATGTTTCATACACTTCATGTCTTTGTCCATTGTACAGTCCATATTTGCTTTGTACAGTCAATATTTCGTTTTACATTCCATCTCAAAACTATTACTATTCCATTCTGTAAATAGATTTTAAAATTTCAATTTAATTCTAGTATTATTTTGTCTATTTCATTATTATTATTATTATTACTATGATTATTATTATTATTACCTTACTTTTGTCTATTTTTATTCTTCTGTGTTGCATTTTTTGGGAGCAATGCCAAGGCACACTCTGTGTAGGCTTGCATTGACTAACAAACCAGATTGTGATTGAATGGGCTATGTCATACTGACGTAAAATCCCAAAACCAAGAATCATAAAGATACAAAAAATCTCCAGGGTTGTGTAAATAGTGGCCAATGCACGTGTCAGTATTTGACGACCTGGGAATGAGAAAGGGTTGGTTTTTTCAGTCCTAACCCTAATCCTAACCCAAGCACTTCAGGCCTTTCTCCAAGATTGTAGTAATATCCCTAGATTGTCAGCAGTATTGGCTCTTCTAACTGTGTCTGTCTGCTGTTTGGTGCTGAACAGGTAGTGTATAGTGAGTTTTCCAAGCTGACAACAGCTGCCTGCAACTGACTGATGAGAGCAACATTTGCGTGCGAGAAAACCAAAACAATGAGCTGAAAGAGGCTAAAAAGTAGAGAAAGTGACATTAAACATAGTAATTTAATCCATATCATAATAATATTGATTAGTGCAGCATTAACCATACTGTTTATGCCATGCATGTCATGGGCATTTATTGTTCAGGAACATTTTCATTGAACATAATCCATGGTTTTACAATCTCATTCTATATCAAGATTCTGTCTAGCGAGTGAGCTGCATAAATTATTCCAATTCAACCCAATTCACAAGGGGAACACACATAGCAAGGTGCACTTCCAGAGACATTAAAAATAACTTACACATGCATGCTGTACTGTAATGCAAAACACACACACACACACACACACACACACACACATACATACACACACACACACACACACACACAGACAGCCATGTCACATTTACAAGTATATTTCCTTGAGCAAATTTCCTCCACAGTGTGGTCCAGCTCTGTTTTAGTTACATTCACTGTTGACAGGCAACTAAAGAAAACAAGAGAGGAAACAAGACAAAGAGTGAATATGAGGTCTGTTTTCATGAAGCCAGAAGAAAGTTGTTACTCTTCACCTTTAGTTGAAGAATGAAAACATTCAATTGCTCTTGGCCAGCTTGTGTGTGTGTGTGTGTGTGTGTGTGTGTGTGTGTGTGTGTGTTCAGGCTCTCAGAGTGTGTATGTGGGTGTGTGATGTTACTGGGGGAGTGTTAACAGCTAATAAATTACTTTTTTTCTCCAGTGTATAACTCAGCCAATAGGATCCTCATGCAGCTTTTAAAGTCTGCCAGTCAACACATATACATACATGTGTATGTGCACGCACACACAAATTTTCAGTATTCTGAACATGTTGTTTGTAGAAAAAGAGTTCCTTATAGTGAACATACAGAAAGCTTGGGGCCTAGAGGGTCTGGGGCTCTGGAACAGTTGCCTGCTTTTCCCAGCTTGTAGTTCAACCACATTAAACACACACATGCATGGATGCACACATACAAACAAACAAACATGCTTACATATATACAGATATATTTTAAACAGTACCCAGGTTGTTAAAACTCCAGTGAAGTTGAGAGCCAATAACTCCTCTGCTGCTTATGCAAACCTCTGAACAACACACACCAATTATCCGCTAGCTGAGTAGCAGTGACCTCACTACTCTTCACTGCTCTGAATGCTTTAATTCCCTCATAAAAACTCTCTTTTAAACCCATAATATTGTAAAACTGCCCTTTAACATGGCCGCCAACTGCTACAAGAGCTGTTTGTGTGAAAGTTTGTAAAATGACGTCAAACTTTAAGAAGGAACTCATAGTAACTGATATTGGGTTTTCAGGGCAGGTGAAGTGTTGCTTTGAACTACTGCTCACTGCTTCGTTTCCCACTTCTACACATCTGAAAACTAATAAAGCCACTAACAAGCCAGTGTGGCTTGGGAATACACATTTTAATAGTTAGTTTTAACTGGCTTATGGAATGCCCACTGCTATCAAACAGCTAATCACAGACATATGAATAATATGAACTTCAACAGCAGCAAGAGTTGTAACACTCACAGTTATACATGTCCTCAGGACCAGGGCACGGCTGTGTTCTACTGTTCTGAATAGAACCTTGCTCAAGGGCACTTTAAAACAGATCCAGGGAAACGGGAAAATCTAAAAAAGTAAATGTAAAAATCCATGTAAAAAAGGGAGGATGTTCCATGATTTTCCATAACTAAGCCATGTGGTTAAACTAACTAAGCAGTCTGGTTTCCAATCCTATTTTGCTGTGAATCAGCTTGTGAATGTGTAAAACAAGCACTATGCTCTTGCCCTGTATATTAATTTATTACATATTCACAACACCCAGAGAGAATAAGATGTTTTAGTCATGCTGTCTGTAATACTCCCCCAACATCCCATAATAATCCAGATATCAATGACAAGTGACAGCTTTCTCTCTCCTTTTTTTTTAACATAATTAAAGGACTTCTGTCTATGTATAAGAGTATGGCAGCTTCAAAAAATTCTCTCCTGGCAATTAGATTATAACACTCTTCACATTATTAAAATTTGACGAGGCAAAACCCTATCATCAGACAAGAATATGGATATTGGATGATTCTGCAAAACCTTTGATTCTGAAAAAACTTTCTCAAACATCTGTCCACTGCAGCTACACTATGGTTAAGGTTAGGAAAAGACTGTAGTTCTGATAAATCAAATGGTTAAGGTATGGTTAGGTTTAGGCAACTAAAACAAAAAAGTGGCTGTGTGTAAAATGTTCCATAAAACACACCTGCATGTACAGTACATCGTGGAACAAGAACATGTGTGCAACTGATCAATCCCATCAGCAACTATCTAGCAATAGCAAGGTATTACTCTGCGTTATCGTCAATCGTCTTTATTCAACAATGTGCATTTCCTCCCTTTCTCCCCTGGAGAGGCTGTACACAGCCATGTGCCTCCTCAGATACACATGGAGTCGACAGACGAGTAGAAGTTGGGAGTGCATGGATAAGAGCATGATCCCTCACCAGCTTCCCACATAGCAAGCATTGTGTTCAATGGGGCACTCAGTTTAGCTGGTGGCACATCTCTTTTTCTGCAGAAAGAAATGCAACACAATCTCTGAGAGCAGCTCAGGTAAAAGCAAATCAGAACTTGTCTTTACCATCCAACTTGTAAATGCATTTAAGAATGATGGCCTTTCTTTGCTCTGAAGCCATCCTCTCAGGCAGCACTAACTTGGCAGTGACAGTGTAAGTCCCCAAACAATTTAACAACAGATTAACTTTTTTGTCCATAAGCCAAATGGCTAGTGAATGTTCAAATTTTACCAGCCACTCAAAAGATTACAATTGTATTTTTTGGCTGGGAAGTGAGGCATATCTACCAGCCACTTGCATATTTTACCAGCATTTGGTTAGTGGCTGGTGCTATTTTTGTGCCTTGTCCCTCAACAAGCCACCAATTGAAATTTCAGCAAATCATTATATCCTCCTACCTCACCTGAACTATCTAAGCAAAACCTCAAACTCACCATTTGATTTATGGAGCTATATGCTACACAGCATGGGAGAACACACTATCTGACAGGACTTTTTGGAGTAAAATCTTCTAGTTGTTCTTCCTGGGTAGCTGCACACATACTCACATTTACATTAATCTCTACACAAAGCACACTTTTATTTTGAATGCCATCACTTATGTTATGATTATTGGCAAGTCCTTTGTTTTCAGCAGATAGGTTACACACAGCAAGCTCTGCTGTCATGCTGTGTTTGAAAGGATCATATTTTTTTAAACTACACTCTGTGATACCTTTTTGTGTCTACCTAAACTGTACTGTACTCTACAGATTCTTAAGCTCCAGCACTACACTGTAACAGAAGTGCAGCTTAGTCCAACTTGGCCCACAGCTATGCGTGGAATCCTCCCCCTCCTTTTCCTACCAGAGTTCCTCTGATTTCTGTTTTCTACTCCATTCCCATTTCAACTGTGGAGTCTGTGCTCACACATCACTAGATATTCTGCTCACATAAGGTGTTATAATCCTCCCTAATGAGTGTATTGTCATCATTATAACTGTACCGTGATGTGAAAATATGTCAAAAGCGCCTAACAGCATTGTCATTATACATCAGTATCAGACTCACAGGTTACCATAAAGCATGTCATAACACACTGTGTTATTCTCTAATGATGTAATTGATAAGTATGATGTAATGGGATGCAATCGTGTAAATACTGTTTAAATGACATGGCTGTGTTGTTCTATGTTGCACAGTGGGTGCACTTTAGGTGCAGTACCTACAAAGGAAATATTTAGATACAGTGTAGCTGAAGCCTGCAGGTTGAAAAGTCAGACTTGTGCATGTTATTGACGTTAGGCAACTGTGGTCATGCTGTACGTGTGCATGGCACTAACCTCTTAACCACTGCAGCAGAGGTGCTAGTGACTGTAGCTGAATAGGCAGCCTCTCTGTGGATTATGTGACTGAATTTTGAGGACTTGTTGCATATAGAACACTATCAGCCTCATGTTAAACTTTCTCTCAATATAGTGTGAAATTTAAAGTTGAAAAAACTGTGAATATATTTTAAAACTGAGCAGGTTGGTCCAAAATCTATAAATCTAAGTAATGAGCTTCACATCTCTCTCATCTGCTCTCAGAACTGACCTGTGTCTGTCTCTGTTTGTGTTTCTGTCTTTGTGTCCACTACTCTCTGTCTCTCTCTCTCTCTCTCTCTCCTTCACTGTCTCCGAGGTATTCCAGAGGGACACTTTAACAAGGGTTGGAAGAGGCCCAGGCCTTCGCATGTCAGACTCTGAACAAGTGCCAGCCCCCTCCCTCCCACTTTCATATTTCTCTCCCTCTCTCCCTGCCTTTCTGTGTCTGTCTCTCACCCCTAGTGCCTGGCCCTCTCAGCGCTATCGCTCCCTCGGTTCCCTCTGAGTCTGCACGGCGTGCCGGCAGGAAACTCGGCCAAGTGGGCTTCCTGAGCGAGCGGGAGAGGAAGTGCAGTAATAAGGCATAAGGAAGGGGGTGTGGGTTTAAAAATAACCCGCCTATATAAGCTGAGGCAGGAGCCCACTCTCTGTCTCAAACTCTCACTCGGAGCTCCAACACTGCTCTGCCTCAGTCAGCTGCTCTCCTCTGCACACACACACACACACACACACACACACACACACACACAAACAGCACAGCACAGGACGGCTTTCCTGCCGTGCAGAGGAAAGTGGAGAAGTCAAAGCAGGTGTTTCCAAGAAGTTTAACAAAGACATAAACTATGTGCGCTGAGGAGAGCCACTTTATCCCCAAACAGGCTGCAATAACTCTGACGGAGAAAGAGAGTCCCGTCTGTTTCCAATAAGAAATCACAGCTCGAAGGAGAAACACATTAGTCGGATAAGCCTCGGACAATTGATACTTTTCCTCGGCACACTGTAAGCCAGACTGAATTGATTGCACGCTGATATTAGATAGATGAAGATGAAGCCCTGTGTTTTTAAGGCATTTCGGTTGAGCTTTAAGGCTCTGCAGGGTTTAAACAGAGCATCACTGCTTTCAGCATCACACAGAACAAGCTTTGCACTGGGAAATAACCTTTGTAGAGAATCTGACACACACTTTCAACAGGTTTATACTGATTATTTGCATCAAGCATAACACTAAGCAATTTGTTTGCGAACTGTCTTTCAACATATGTCTTAGTTTTATTGTTTTGACCGTACATGAATAATGATGAATGGACTCACTCAGTTAGGACAACAACTAATGATTATTTTCATTATCAGTTCATCTGCCAGTTCTTCTCTTGAAGAACTTCTTACTTACTTACTTCTTACTTGATTAATCCTTTGGTCTTTATAAATTATATACATCATATCATTGTATACTGAATGCATATAAGATAGTCAATGTATAATGACATTAAACAGAGAAGAGCAGCAAATATTAACATTTGTCAAGCTGGAATGAGAGAATGCTTGGAATTTTTGCTTAAAATGATTTTAACAGTCAATTGATAAGCAAGATTTTTGCCAATTCATTCTTTGTCAATCAGCTTATTTAAGGTCTTCACCACTTAAATAACTGAGATCTGGGAACACAATGACATCACTGAAAGTCAAGAGACATGAGCAGTCAGACAATCAGACAACTTGAAAACAAACCTTCAGGTTAGTCAAACATATTTGGAAGATAATACGGAGCCCCCCTGGGATCACGTGGTAGAAATAAAACTTGATGTGTAAATCCATGCGTGATTTCTAAAGCATGCCCTCGGTTTCACAATCCATGCACACAGATTACATGCTCTCTTCTGTTCTTCAGTAAACGGACCTGCCTTGCACAGACTGCAGCGACCACATCCACCCAGTAAATTCAATTTTATCTAGCTTTAATGGCAGATTTAACAATAGTGAAATCAATTGAATTGATTTAGCTTTGTATGTTTATGTACATATAAAAGATGTGAAACTCCAAAAACACAAAGCTAAATCAATTTAACTGATTTCACTATCGTTAAATCTGCTGTTAAATCTGGATAAAATTGAACTTACTGGGTGGATGTGGTCACCGCAGTCTATGCAAGGCAGTGAGCCAATATGTCACTCTGTGTACCTTGTTGACATTACAAATTAGTTCCACTAATTGAGCGTGTTGACAGACAATATGGTCAAATATGTAAATCTGTAAAGGCTAACATCATGCCAGGCTATCAATCCAAAAATATGATTTTGGAGGAGGCAGGTATGTACTTGCTGGAGTTATTCCCACTGAGCTGTACCTCACTGAGTATATCTATGGAGACAGGACTGGACTGGTTTACAATCTAAAAAAGGAGCATTTGAGCCCCTCCACTCAAAAATGTGTTTTTATTGTTCCTTGACTGTCATGTTGTTCTCTTCACTGTGTAGAATGATGTGTGTGCAGTTAAGGTTTGTTGTTGAGTTTGTTTTCATTATCTGCTGAAGGAGGAAAGTTTCTCCATGTCACCTTAAATACGTGCTCAGTTGAGCTGGATTTGTGACATCATAACTAGCTTGGAGCCAATCATGGTCCAGTATGCAACTTACACAAGTGTGATGTGGAAAATTGAAGCCCCCAGTGCACATACACTGAGAATGGACTTCTTGTGTCCAGCAGCTAAACTTTTGAAATGATATAAAAATATTTGGATGTTCATAGATTCTGGATTTTTCAGTGAGCTAGAAGGAGATGTCATTTTATGAATTTTTGGTTGCGCTTAATTGTGGAACACCATATCAGACACAAATTATTATTCCCAGTGGATATATTTATATTTCTTAAAACATGCCTTGTCAGGGAAAGTTCTCAGAGTAGGCAGACAAGTTGATTTAAAAATCTATATAAATATTTGATTCCAGAGTTTGGGCCCCAAATCCATCGATCTGATCTGTCCTAATACCCACAGAGCAGGTGAGCAAGTGTGTCTCATGCTTGAAAAATATAAATGAAAAAGATACAATACAATCTACGGTTTATGACATGTTTAATTCAGCTTGAATATTATTATTATTCATGCCCGAACACAAAAAATCACTTCATGTCAAAAATCTGTTCTTCTTAATGAGAGCAATAAGAACAATAACGCATCTGAGACAGTCAACATAGATATTACATATCACATGTTTTTATCAGTAAATTAGAGAAAATACATTCCATCCAAATATTTTATCAGACAGAAACCATTCAATATAATATCATGTTGTTTTATGTACCGTAGATCTAAGTTCTTTTAGATAACTATATTTGATGTCTTTATTAATTGTATTAGACCTTCCATCTGCTGATTATGTGTGTTTTTCACTGTTGAAGTTGACCGAAGTGCTGTACAGAACAAAATCAGGCAATAAAAACAGAATGAAAGACTAAAAACAAAACAACCACATAAGATATAGCATAAATCAACAAACATAGTTAAGGCATAGAATAAGAACCCATTTCAAGTGGATCCAAACTCTATAGAATAAAAGTGTGTTTTGAGCCTGCCCATGGAAGGGGCAGATCTGATCGAGAGGGGGATGCTGTTCCCCCGCTGAGCTTAAGATTTGTTCTTGGGATAGCCAGGAGCCCCAGGTTAGATGACCTGAGAGTCCTGAAGGTGGAATAAGGGATTAAAAGGTCAGAAATATAGGAAGGGGCCTGCCCATTTAGGGCTTTAAAAACAAATAGTAGAACCCTCAAATTGATCCTGGAACTGCACTGGAAGCCAGTGGAGAGAGGCCAGAATAGGGCTAATATGGTATCTAATATGGTTAATCCTTCTTATTTGTTCATTACGTGAAATCAATTTGGGACTGAGTCTCTGTGTCCAGGGAGTAAGGTTTGGACTCATCTAAAGGTCATGTGTTAGCAGCCAGGCCCATCAGCCTTGTTGTACAATGATGTAAATCTCAGTCTAATGATGACATGGTGCCAGATGAGCACATGTGAGAACCTCTGAGGCTTGCACAGAGAAACACCCAGCCAGGACTCACTTCCACATGGAAATCATACATAACTCCATCATGGTGTGACAACTGGCCAAAACACACAGACTCAACCACTCAAATGTATGCATACATTTCATGTAAAATTGAACTTTCAATATGTGGAGTACAACTTTCCACTCTGGCTGAAAGAGCACAAACAACAAACAGCGCACATCCACTGCTTACTGCTCATGTCTCAATTAAAGGATCAGATTGGCTTTTAACAGTGTGAAAAGTAACTGAGAGTGACAGAATAGACAGTGCAGTCCTGCTGTGTGGGTATGTGTTCAATATGTATTCAGTTATAGGATGGACGCAGGTGACTCACAGCATACATGAGCGATTACTGAGCCATGAATCATTGTGTTTGGAGAGGGAGAAGACAGGAGAGACATGATGGAGATGAAAGTGGATGAGTTATTGGAGACATGAGATGAGGCACAGTGGAGGAAATAGAGGAAAAAGACAAACATTCAGCTGAGAGCAGAGTTCCAGAGCTGGAGAGCTGCTGCTTTTCATCTGGTGAACAACTGTTACAGCATGTTGAAGCATGCTATCATTATCAAAGTGATAACAGAGGCAGAGCGCTGGCTGCATTAGTGACTTCTAGATGATATGAACGAGCTCTAGTAATGAAAACTGTGACATATAGACCAGGACTTTCTCTGTGCTCAGTCAGCATCAGGCCCCTGACACAGTTACAATACTGCCACTGCTGGCAAGGACAGAAAGACAAAATCTGGAGGGTAATAATTATTCATCTGCATTTCTGGTTACAGATTTAAATCTTGAAGATGAGTTTTTGCCTTGTTCAGGCAAAGGTTTAAAATGAAAATGTGACATCAACATCAGCACATCACTCTGGTGAGGCAAGTAAAGTTTATTTAAAGAACACATTAAAAACAATTGGAGTTGACCAAAGTGCTGTGCAAATTACAATAAAAGGCACAATAGTAGAGATAAAATTACATCAGGCACTAATAAAAGACAACAATGAAAGGCAATGATAAAATACAAGGCAATATCAATATAAATATCATGTAGTGCAAATGCTAGTCCAAGTGCTGGTCATCTCATGTCTGGACGACAGCAACTCACTCCTGGTTGGACTACTAGCATGCATTGTTAAACCTCTGCAGAGGATTCAGAACGCAGCAGCTTGTCTTGTGTTCAACCAACCTAAACAAGCTCATGTCACACCTCTGCTCGTCTCCCTCCACTGGCTCCTGGTGGCATTTCGCATCAAGTTCAAAGCTTTGATGATGCTTTTAAGACGACCAACGGAAAGGCACCCTCCCACACTGTCACTCATCAGGCCATATGTCCCTCCCGTCCACTCCAGTCTGCAAACGAAGGTCTGTAAATACCATCACTGCCTGATACGAATCATGATCCAGGCTCTTCTCATTTGTGCTTCCACAATGGTGGAATAAGCTACCCAGCTTCACATGGTCTGCTGACTCCCATGGTGCATTCAAGACACACCTGAAAACACAGCCCCACCACAAACACTTTAACACTTGAGCCCCATTTAACCTTTTAGTACTTGGGTGATTTTTGCACTATTTTCTTGTTGTGTATGGTATTTCATATTTCTTATTATTTCAAACCTACCTAGTCACCTACTTGAGAATTTGTACTACAGCTCTTTCTGAGTCACTGTCCTCTAATGATTGTTTTGCCTCACTTGTAAGTCGCTTTGGACAAATGACAAAATGTAATGTAAAATGTAAATATAATAAAACACAATGGAAATTGTAACATAAATTTATAAATAAATAAAAGATTATAATAATAAAGTACTAAAGCCATTAATAGCCCCCAAAGGCCATTGAAACAAGTCTTGAGTTTTTACTTAAAATTGCCAAGGGAGTGGGAACACTTATCTGAAACTATTCCAAACCTTTGGGGCATCCCTGCAAAGTCATGCTCTCCCTTACCCACTAGCCTCAATCATGGAACAGTTAAAAGCAATTGATCTGAGGATCTAAGAGGCCTAGAGTTGGAGTGGTGGCAGAGAAGTTCAGAAATGTACTGAGGTGCTAACTGTATCAATTTAAAAACAAATAAAAGAACCTTGAACTTAGTCCTGTATTTGACAGATGGCCAGTGCAAGGATGCTAGTATGAGTGTAATGCTGTATCTCTTTCTGGTACCAGTTAGGAGTCTCGCTGCAACATTCTGCACTAGCTGCATGCAAGACAGAGAAGACACAGAGAACTGGCCAACACCCAGGTACAGTGAATTACAATAGTCCAGCCTTAAGGAAATGAAAGCAGTGGTAACCGATTTCAGGTCATTGAAAGAGAGGAAGGACTTAACTTTGGTAATATTCTGCAGCTGAAAGTAGCAACCTTTCACAAAAGTGTTTATCTGTTTTTCGATTTTTAATGCTGAGTCAAAGATGACACCAAGATTTCTGGCATGGGCATGAAGATTAGAGGTCAGAGGCCCTGAGTGGCTAGCTATACCCCCTGTGGTGTTGAGGGGACCAAAAACAATCACTTCTGTCTTGTTATCATCCAGCTGAAGACAGTTTTTTGCCATCCAGTGTTACACATCCTGGAGGCTGTCACGGAGGGACTTATCTGAATTGGTATCCCCCAGATTAAATGGAAGGTATAATTGACTATTGTCAGCATAACAATAAAAAGAGACATTGTGCTTACGGGAGACAGAACCTAAAGGGAGCATAAACAAGGCAAATAAAATGGGCCCTAAAAGGGAACCTCAGCATTTTCCACAAGTGATTGAGGCAGATGAGGAGAAGAGGCTCCCAGTCTTTATAGAGAAAGTCCTGTCTGTTAGGTAGACTTCAGTTTTACACAAATCATGTCAAAAGATTATCTCCGAATTCATTTGAAAGTAAACACAGATCATTTGCTTATCCAGCCCCAGAAGTAGATCCCTATACAATCAGATATAGTACACCAACTAATTCTGGGTGCTACTGTCTGTGTTCACTGTAGGTTTGTCAGATCTCTACAAGGAAGGACTACAAAGTCAGCATGATCTATAGTCAGAATGGCCAAAAGTCAGACTAAGACTCAGATTGAAATATATCTGAATTTTCCTACAATCCAATTTTAGGACAAAAGTAAAAATTTAGGCTAATCTATAGTCAAAAAACATAATGATCCAAATAAACCAATGTACAAAATGAAAGCCCTTATTTGTTAGAAAAACTAACAATCACTCATGATATCACTAAACAGTAAAACAAAAATTTAGAAAAAATGAAAGAAAAACATAAGGCAACTGCTTTTCACACCAAACTGGCTTCAAAATGTCTTTAAAGTGACATTTAATCCTAACACATAGAATTTTTTATCCAAGTTGTCTTGTGATATACAGAAGCAACTTGGACTGAGTTACTGAAATAGGCCTACTCTGTTGGAGACACACACACATTTGTCTAGGATTTATTTGGCCTAGCTTAGCGGGCTAAGAGACTGCAGATGGAAAGGGTTTCCCTTGGTCAACAGTGAAACATGTGCCCATATGGATCCATCTCTGTACTGGATGCACAAAAGCCTCCAGGAGCAGTGCTAGGCTATTTTGAGGTAGCAGCCACAGTCAGGATTTTAACCAGAGACCAAGAATCTTTTTTTTTCCCATAGGCCTATACATCCATTACAAAAGAAACAGCAGTAACACTGAGGGACCATTAGGTCCAATACACATTCAAAAGCCACCAAGATATTATCTTTATCAATTGCTTAATACATCCATGGACACACAGTTATGACTCAAGGTAAGACAGAACAAGGATTTCCCAAAGTGTTGGAGAGTTCTGTGAACATATGACAGTGGTTCCTCCAGTGTGATAAAAGCTGAGCAACGTCAGCCCACTTATGGCTGTTACTGAAAAGTTTGACTGTGAGGCTGTTTGTTACGGTAAGGCAGAGTGAATGTATCACTGGGTCAAAAAGTGATGTTTGAATCATCCGTGTTGCAGAACGGTCAAGACAATACTGGGAACACATGCTGAAATCACTCTGAGGCCTCAGCTATCATCATAAAATAATATTACTCACTATGGGTACTGCTATGTGAACCACTGTCACTGGTAATATGAAACCGTGAGTACTTTGTGGATTCAGTTCCCATATGATGGCAGAGAGCTTGGCAAAAAAACACAACTTCTGATGCTACACACAGTATCAGCAACTAAATGAATTTGGAATTGAAAACCACAGGAGTAAAAAGGTCAGTGCAACCAGTCAGTTCTGTCATACTGATTACCACACATCAGAAGTATTTGGATGCACACACTTTACTAATACACATACTCGGACAGTATCATCCTGGAAAAGAATGCTGCTCAGTGTGCATAATGCTCCTTATCCTCGCTCAGCATGAGGAGACTGGGTCAATATATTTAATCTTTCTCATTACATCCATGTTCTCAAAGTTATTAAACTGCAATCTATTGCATCCTACTACCTCATTATGAACCATCCATGAACTGAAACAATGACATTAAAACCCCAAATGAGATCCACTCTATAGGTTGTAACATTCATTGAAAAACTTGACCTTCATAGATCACTAATAATCACTAAACATCAAGACAACCAACCCATGCTGACAGTTTCAGTTTTATTTGTCCTGTCTTGTGTGAAGTGTGAATTGGTATTGGTGCACTACCAACACCTTTTCACATGTGAAAATCACTTGTGTGTACATCGTGTGAATTTATCATATGATGCAATGTCATAAAACCACATTTATATATGTAAATCTTTGAAGAAGTCAAAACCCCAGCAATACTTGTAGTATAAACAATAACTTTATTTTGAGACCAACACATTTCGGCTTGTGACCTCCATCACACCCTGACAAGTATTGCTGGATATATGACCTCATCAGACTATTTCACTTCTCCATGCACCTTGAAAATAGTTGTGCCAAAATTCCCTACATAAAGTAAATCTTTCACAATATGTTAAACATGGTTTAGATATGATATATATGATTTATTTGGGAGTTTGTCGTATTCACAGCTTTAAAAATTACATTCAAATTATAATCCACCGACCTAAATAGAAATAATTTTACTACTTTCTACTGAAAAAATAGTTACTATGGAAACTGTGCCCAGATGAATTTGGGTGAATTGACCCTTTAAAAAGTCGGCATCTTCTTGGTTTGTTTCATTGATTCATTTTTTTATGATTATGTGTAATATTAACTTGCATGCAGTGTGGTTTGAATGTCTGCAAAGGAAGTACACTCTTGTAAATACTAAATGTGTGTAAAGAGACACACCAAATAACCAACGGCTGTCAGGCCTCCAAAAACATTGGCTGACTATCAAAGTCATTCAGCCTTTAATTGACATTCAAAATCTGTTTTCACCAGAGGGCAAACGACTGTAAAAGTACAGTATTATATACAACACACCCGCTCTTACTGTGTATCAGCTGCCAATTGGCTGTACATCTGCTATTATTAACAAAGGAGAAGCTCCAACACAGGCAAACAGGTAGTGCAGAGTGCTAATAGAAATGAATGACATCTGTCTTTTCTCTTCAGTGGATTATTAAAGTATTTAGTGAAGCTATTCACACACTGCAGAAACATGCTGCATGTCAGCAGGATGGTAGACTTAGATTTACTTTTGAAGGGAAAGACAGATAACGTAAAAGACATTCAGTGAGAGATCTGCAGGTCAGATGAGGTAAATACTTTCTTCCCTACAGGTTTATTTCCATGGCATGTGAACTGGAATGATGATTGTTGCGTCAGTAACACCCTGTATGATAAGTGGGTACTTACTTTCCCTACCTCAACATTTACATGCAGCATACCCCTATATAATTTTGTGTTTCTCTAACTTACCATAAATGAAGGGGCCAGTGGGGGCCCATAGTTCCTTTTTGCCCTGGGGCCCCCTAGCAGGTTAATCAAGTCATGGGGGAGAAAATCAGAACAGCTTAAAGCAGTACAAACAAACCGGACAGTAACAGGGGTTGTTATGTGAAATGAGTGCTTTTAATAGAGTATATTTTCCTTTACTTAGGTAACATTTTCAGTGAATGAACTATACTTTTTTTATTTATCAAATCACAAAAAAAGCATAATGCAATGTCAGTTTTGTCATTTTTTCCAATTTACTGAGTACCAGCTTCTAATTTGTTTCAGCAACACTCTGATATGGTTTGATATTTTTGGCCACTGGAGCAGTTGAGGTTACCTCCCTTCATCGTTGTGGGCACAGTAAAAGAAATCTGTCATTATGTTCAGATTGGAATCAGTAACTTTCTGTTTACAAATCCCATGCTGCCATGCGTTAAGAGTACACATTTAAGAATGATGGGTTGGAGGGGGGTGCATTGATCTTGTTCTCTCTATTGATAACAGTGTAAATATCGGACAGCCGCCTTATTGATACCTGAATATCTTCACTGTGCGGTGTGAAGTGAAGGGAGAAAAGCTGAGACTCAGCTGGCTCCTGGTGGCTGAAGCCTGCAGCAGAAAATACATCCTGTGCTGGTTGTTCAGCTGCGGAGGAACGGATAAATGGGGAGGTTTTGTGGAGAAACTGTTCCTTAACTTTGGAGTCTACCCTGAGCGGAGGCACGCATAGGCTCTCAGTAGGCACCTCTTCATGTTCTGACAGAAACAGAATTCCTCTGTCTGACAAAGAGACAAAAAGATGGTTCATATTTAAGGGACAGCATTTGTACATACCAACAAGATTGCTTGTTGTCATGTGCCCAGCTACACTGTAAATAAATAAATGAAGCCAACCACATTAGAACACGATAATTGTCGGAAATAATGCTGCATTATCTGTGCGCGTAAAAGCGCACCGTACCCAAATGCGTAATACGCATGGCACCTGCAGCATCTCTCTTCCTCTTTGTGTGAAGCCTGTGTGCCCTTTAGTATCGTTTTCGTTGCACTTTTTCTACCGCGTGTTAATTGCTTATTATGTCTTAGTGGTGCTGGTTTAGGGGCGGTCTCTCCCTCTCTGCCCTGCCAGTTGTTGGATAGGTTTGGCGGAGGGGCGTGACTCCTTTTCCCAGAGAAGGTTAAGTAGCTGCCCGCAGCGGAGGAGTGAGAGCATTCCGCACCAGTCCTCCTCTGTCTCTTCCACAAGCCCTCTGTCTCTGACTCGCGGGGAAACTCGGACTTTTATACCGAGGCTAAATTTAGGGGGGCTGGCCGGTGCGCAGCGTCCTCATCCTGGACGCGCTTCCTTCCTCCAGCCTCGCATTGGTCCGATTTGTTCAGCGAACAATATTTATAAGAAAAGCAGCTCCTTCCAGGCGCACAGCTGCACATGAGTGAAGAGCAACAGCTCATCGGACGGCAGAAGAAGCGACGCGCTCTGTAGCTTTTTCTGGAGACTCAGTGGACTCTAGTGATTTCCTTTAAAACTGAGAAAGTGTCTATTCTATTTAGGGAAGTTTTTTCTACTTTTTGTAACGCATGGAAATGGCCTTGAGTGGGACCATTTTACCATCAATCTCTACATTTGCCAACCATAAGGAGAAATGTTGGGAAGATGTAAGTAGCACTGTTTTGCGCTTGTTTTGTACACAGATAGAGTGGGATGTTTTGATTTTATCACATAATTTCATGCATTTTGCTGGTATCAGTCTGTCTTATCAGAACTTGGGCTGAGTGTCTGCTGGAAATGTTTTACAAAATTTTAAATTTGGGAGTTTGTAAAATTGTGGCTAAATTGTGTTGTTTACTGTTACGAATTGTTTCAGTGGCTTGGTAATATTCAGCCCTCTCTCTGCCCATTTTTGCGCTGTGTTCCAAATATTTATCTGGGTGGATTATTCTAATAAGTTGTTTGAAAGTGCTGTGAAAAAAATCTAAGTTTTGAATTTTGAAGCAAACTAATTCTCCTTTCTCGTCCGCGCTCCAGAGGTGGAAGGGCAGCATGGGCAGCATTGTGCCCGACATTGACAGCAGCTGCCTGGGCAGAAAAGACGAAGAGGACTTGGATAAGTTCTTGGATCTTGAGTTTATTCTTGCCAACACCACCGGCTCCGACAGCGCGCCAGCCTCCGGGACGGGGGCTGAGTCCTACCGGCCCCAGGAGTCCGGGGCGCCCGTGTATCACCAGCAGCAACAGCAGCCGGCCAATTACACCTCTGTCCAAGACATGAACAGCCCTCCGCCGCCCTACAACAGTCTGATGGCGGAGCTTCTTCGCTCTGACATGGATACCAGCTTCCTCCCCGGGAACAGCCCCAACATCCAAGGCAGATTCTTGATCAGCTCCTCGCCTTTCCAGACCACTCAGGAATTATTCCCCGAGCATCCGAGCATCAAAGTGGAGCCCGCCTCCATGGACACGTACGGACCTGTCATGGGTCTGGTTCCTCAGAGCTGCACCAAAATCAAGCATGAGGGGAACGTCTCCTGTATGATGTCATACGAGCAGCAGCCGCGGCTGGCCAACTCCCCGCAGGCCGCGGTGGGCAGCATGACGCCGCCGCTCAGCCCGGACGACCTGATGAGCTCCGAGTGCCACCAGCCCCAGATGTGCAACTCCACCTCGCTGACGTTCCCGCAGAGCTTCCACCCACACCACCGCAGCGCGGCCGCGGGATTTCCTCACCCGCACCCTGGGATTCAGCTCCCTTTCCCCGGGGCGCACCATCATCACCAGTTCCCCGGCATGTTTGGAGACGACGCGGCCATGGGCATGCAGCAGCAGCCGGCGGCCGGCCAGCGGGTCCTGCTCACCCCACCGTCTTCACCGCTGGAAATGATGGACACCAAGCCAAAGAGGGGTCGCCGGTCCTGGCCGAGAAAACGCACAGCGACACACACCTGCACTTTCGCCGGATGTGGGAAGACCTACACCAAGAGCTCCCACCTGAAGGCGCACCTCAGGACACACACAGGTAAGTTCTGCACACGAATGTGGTGCACCTGTATTTATTTATCGTCTCCTCATGACCTGGCTTCAAACTATGACGCTGCTCACGGTTGTGTTTTTTGTCTTGCAGGAGAGAAACCATACCACTGCAGTTGGGAAGGTTGCGGCTGGAAGTTCGCTCGTTCCGACGAGCTCACGCGTCACTTCCGGAAGCACACCGGACACCGGCCGTTCCAGTGCCACCTGTGTGAACGCGCTTTCTCCCGGTCTGACCATCTGGCCCTGCACATGAAAAGGCACATGTGAGGAAAGTCCCGAGGGACAAAAAGACAGAAGACAAGGACTTCTATGCACCGCATCAGCCTGATAAAAGAACTATAATAATCCTATGATCAGCTATAGAAGAATGCTATGCAAATATATCACAGCCATAAATGCCTATAGGAATATTAATAGTGGTACCACTGCAGGATCAACCACAATACAGTATGATGAGGCCACTATTGACTACACTGTAATACCTACAGGTATATTATGGGAATATTATGGTGATTTTTCATTGGGGCAAAAGGAGCATCCACATGAGATGCTCTCTTATATTTGTAAAAGAAATTATTTAATGTTATTTTCTGAAATGAGAGAAATGACAAACAAACATGACCACAAACAACAAGCAAAAACACAACAAATATGACAGAAACAGATGAGCTCTGTTCAGACTAAAGCCTTTTTAAAAAAAACTTTGTAGCTGGTACTACTTTTTGTATGGAATGCTGTTTATATAGACAACAAAAATAAAAGGAACATTCCACTCAACATGTCAGGCACATGCCACTGAAGCAACTGGAAGCAGACAATCCTTTGAAGAGCAATGATCTTTTTTTTTTGTATTTTCACCATTAGTGCCTTTTATAACATTTTATTACACATCTTACGAGTGCCATATTCTCCACTGGCTAAAGACAATCAAAGTTTGATTCTGTGTGTTATATTGTAAGTGTAAACAGCAAGTGAAATAAGCTTTGAGACAATGTTTTTTTTTCTAAAACTGCCATTCATTCTGTCCTCTTTTAAGGCTTGAATTGAATATTGTGTCTGTGAGTCTGTCTGTTGTCTACTAGAAGTTAAAGTCAGGGTCTTACAGTAGGAAGTCTCACAGAAGTGCATGCTATCTCAATGCCACCTGATTGACAAAGGGCTACACAGTCTTTGGCAATAAGACTTATTTGTTTGTGTCTTGAAGAAATGTACTACCTTGTAAATAGAAACTTTTTTATATAATGTAAATAGTTTATTTTAATGTACATATTAAACTAAGTGAACAACATGATTTCTGAGTCTTGAGTGTAATTGTCAAAGATCTGGAGAGAGAGTTGAGAACATATTACATGGTATGGTACTATTGATCTTAATTTATCCTGAAGGTTGTGGTTTAAAAGTAGCAGTTCAGATTTGGCTTGTGACTCTCTAAAACAGTGGTTCCAAACCTGGAGATCGGGAGCCCTTATGAGGTCACAAGACAAATCTGAGGGGTTGGAAGCTGATTAATAACATACAATAGCTAGAAAGAAGACACAAAATTCTGTTTATGTCTCCTGACATTCCTGAAAGTTTTTTTTCTGAAATACTGGAGAGTTTTAATTCTTCATAACTGAAAACTATTAAAATGAAACAACTTGAGGAGGGAAAATAACAACAGACATATGCAACCTGTAACAAGGGGCTGTGAGTAGGTATTGATTTGCTATAAGGTAACAAGCCGAAAAGGTTGGGAACATTGGCCCTGTGTTACCCGCCAAGGGGGTCCTGACACCCAGGTTGAAAACCACTGGTTCAGATGGTTAGGGAATTTTACTTCGAATTCCAAAGACACCAAAAATGTCGGGGAAAATTTGGGGGTAATATATATAAAATGATGCACAATGTATGTAGAATATTTGTAATTTCATCCTGAAGTTCATGGCTCAGAGGTTTAGCAACAGGTGAATGATCCTCAGAAGCTGGTTCCAGCCAGGTCAGAACCCTGGGCTCCCAGTCTGCAGCATCAGACCAATGCTTCCCAGCTGGGACACAGCGGCTGCCAGAGCACTGTGGCAGTTGCCTATAAATACAAACATTACATTGACATAATTACAGAGGCTGGATATAGATAGAGGCTGCATAGGGGCATAGGGGCGAACCACAAGGGAAAAAAAGAAAAGAGAGAAAAATCTGCATGTATGGCAAGTGTTTTCAGGCTCTTTGCAGCGATGAATGGTGGGAAATAGACTTTTATTTCTCTTTTATTCTAAGAGATGACATGGAACACTCCTAGAAGGCAGGTGTTTAGATGACAAAGATAAAATCATGGCTGTGGGTTGAATCACTGTTGTGTTACATCAGTAATCAGTCATAAAGAGCCGCAATATGGCAGTTCATTTACATGAAAATGTTACGTCATGGTCCGTTGAAGCATGGCGGAGGTGAGTGAGGGGGAAGATAGAAAGACTTTGATTAGCTAACTGCACTGCAGCACAGTTAAGCTGTCTGTCACGTCTGAATGAAGCTGTGAGGTAACGATAATGATGTAGGCTACTTTGTAAGGGTATGTGAGAACATAGAGGGAAGGAGAAAGTTCTCTTTTGTCAGACCATCTCACAACATTTGAAACCACCTTTCTCAAGGTGTCCAGCATCCCACTCAGCCAGTCTGACATCCATAGCCACCTGATGCAGTGATGGGCCAGGTGTGTGGAAGTGTGTGGAACTTTTTTATTCTTCACACAACTACTTCTGTCACTTTTTATGTGTACAAACAAGCACACACTAGGGGAGACTATCTGAAATTATGCTCATTTTCAGGCATACTGAGGCCGTAAAGGTGCTGAGGGGTAAATAATTGAAAGCTCTACCTACTGTTACATCATTTTAACCTGGTTTTAACAGGATTTGACTGATATTTTTAGGTTAAACCAGCTGATAGCACTGTGGCTTTAAATCATACATCTGGTTTCATGCAATGTGGGTCTTATTTTTGTAGTTTTAGCCATTATTTCTCTGTTAATAACAACATTCTACTCACCAAGTTAGTAGTTGAGATCACTAAAAAGGATTTCCAATGAGCCGACAAAAAGGAGTAGTCAGGCTATTAGACAGGTTGGAAACAAAGCTCCAGGTCTGACAAACCACCTTGGAAGAGAAAATAAAGGTGAACAGTAAAATTATTACCCAAACTGTCTGTTGAAAATCAATCACATTACCATTCAACTATAACATAAATATAAATGTTCAAAACTATTGTTGTTATGAAGCACAGTTCTTTAACTGTATATTTGACCCTTACCAGATAGTGAACAAATATCCGATGTAGTTTATGTGTAATGACTTACAAACACAGAGATGATAGCTTCGCATGAAACTTTCACACTTGCACTGGTGCAGCCATCAAAAGGCATACGTCTATTTTTAGTTGTGAAAGGCCACACATGTTGGTGTCATCTCCAGGATGGCCTTGTGCCAACCCTGAGAAAAGAGGAACCCCCACATCTATCATTAGTACATTTACTCAAGTGAAAAATCATACATTTTCATTTCACTTTTTCAGCTGGGTGCAGGAGGGTGGCTGCTGCTGTAGACCGTGGGAAGCTCTGACCTGAGGAGGTCAGATGGTTTACATGTTAGTTTTTTGCGTTCTCTCGGATGTGTAGCCGTGTGTGTGTGTGTGTGAGAGAGAGAGAGTCAAACAACTCTAGAGGATGCAGGCAGGTCAGAGGATAGCTCATAAAGACTCCTGTCTGTCTTCTGCAGTGACCTCCTGTTGTGTGCCCACGCATCCTTTAAACAAAAACTTCTTTTCAATTCTAGTGGAGATCTCAAAGTCAGGCCACATTTTGGGGGAATTTGTATCAAATGATGGACAAGACATCTGTCTTGAATATTTCCATTTGATCGGGGTGCAGCTGTCAATCAGTGAAGTTTTGGAATGAGCAGATACAGATGTGTATATGGAATTATCTCTCTAACTATAAAGGTTCAATTCATCCAGATGATAAAAAAACAACAACAAACAAACAAATTCTCTCACTTAATTTGAATGCTATCTATCCATGCAGATAGTTACAGTCTTATTTGTTTGGGTTTTGAGATATCCGTCTCTGAGGTTTCTGCCTCAGCACCAATACAATGTGAGGTGAAAGAAATTCCTTTTGTTTCATTTTAGAAATACAGAGGTCATGAGTTCATTTCACCCATCACAGCTCCACCCACCGGAGGCATTTTTGAAAAGTGACAAAACAACTATACCAGCTTATATTGTCAGTGTTGTTTCAAAGACTTCTCTGCACTGAGAAGTGTGTATTCTGGCAGAAAATACCAAATATTTTTTATTTTGATTCCATTTAAAATGAATTAGTCTAAAAACAGTGGGGGGAAAAAGAAATAAATAAATAAAGAAAAAAGGGTCTAAAAAATCAGAACCAGCTTAAAAAAAATCTTACATGTGTAATTGTAGATGGCAAACTCATCCTCATGTCATACAGCTGACTCCCTCTCCTCTGATGCCTTTCACATAACCTGGCCCACTCCATCACCGTTCTACAGTTAAGTTCACATGATTGAGGCACAAAAACAGGTTGAGAGGCTTTTATTTGATTCCCTGATCACACATGAACCATTCTACACATGCATGTCCAGTGAGGGCTGCACTGCCACTCAGCTGCAGAGCTGTTTCACACACACACACATCATAAACATGGGATGTTGCTGCACTAAGTGTTCTGCGTATTCCAATGCAAGAGGCGACTTTTCTCATTGATTGTCCCTCCTACCTTGCTGTCCAAGGCTAACACCTTCAGTCCAGAGTTAGGAAGAGGCTGTAAACATGCTCACAGGCTCTTGTGCAACAGTTTATCTCAGAGGAACTTCCCAGGCAGAGTATTTAACAGCTTATTCTCCTCCAATTCCATCATAACATCCTCATAAAACAATAATGTGTGGAGAAAACTGATACCAGAGAGTGGAGATTAGCAGTGCTTTCCCTGAGAGTGTTCCTGTCAGTTAGGTCAAAAGCCACTGTGGTAGAAATTAAACTTTACCACAAAATTTGCATTTGGAATCAAAAACTGCAATATTTTTCAAGGCTTTTGAAGGCTTAATCTGATCTCCCTTCGGTCACATGTTTGAGATGACATCTTGCTTATTATAGTGAGCAGAGACTAAAACAGATTCAATAATACTGCAATCTTTTGGAGCTTCCAGTGTAGCCAGCGGATATTCGGATAACAGATATCCGGGCCAAGACTTCCACATCCATGAAGCGGTCTTTGTTTACAGTCTGATTAACAACTTGAGACGGTCCAGACAACATTTTGGCTGGTCTATAAACAGATGTATGCATATGAACAATGATACATTTTTTAAAAAGCCTAATAAAAAGCAAAATCTTCATCATACGATAGCCAATGGGTTCCAAGATTGTGTTTTGGCCAATGCGCTCTGCCTCTGCACCAAAGCCTGCTCAAATGTGATTGGTCAATACTACTCAGACTACAAACGGACTACAAACAGAAACCAGAATGCTTCCGGGACCAAAAAAAAAGTCCTGTTGCCTATAGATTCTGCAATTATATGCAGATATCTGTTTATAGAGATTAGTGATACTGTACTGAAAATGAGGTTCTTGCTAAATATTATCAGTGAAGTCAGAGTAGAGATAATATTCACTGGATGAAGTAAAACATTGTCCTAGTAAATTTCAGCCTAGCAGTGAACTTTATCAGCTGTTTGGGGAAACATCAGCCTGAACTGGAAAGATCTCCTCTAAATAGATACCCAGAGCTACAGGTGCCCAGCACTGTCTGAGGAAAAGTGGGAATTCTATTTATGGGAAGAGGATGCCATCTACTGGGACAGCAGCACCACTGTGAACGGCAGGAAAAAACATCTGGAATGCAGTCTCTGAATGCCTCATCATACATCAGCTGGAAAGTCGGTTTTGTTGGATTTGCACCTTTTCCACCTTTTTTTATTTCATTCATTAATTTGGAGGCGGGGTGGGGGCTGGTAGTCAGGATGAGAGGGGAGTGAAATGAAGGAGAGGGAACACAGGCGGTCTGTTAAAAAAAGGGTCTGCATCTGTGGGTGCATGTTGCTTCAGGTAGCCTACCAGTGAGACATGAAACATGATCCAGGATGTCCAGTTGCAGTAACAGATCAATGGGTCTGAAGGCTTATCAGACACACTCTCTGAGACAGGATTTGTTATGTTAAGAAGTAATAGTTTGGCAGTTTTTGGGATGTTTTATTTTGAAGAAATTCACAGAATTAGAGGAACATGATTAAACTTTAACAGCACTGTGTGTTGCCTGATAGTGTATAGCATTGCAGAAGAATTTGAACAACTATGCCATGGTCCTCTGCATCGGTGTGAACACAGAAATGAGTGAGGAGACTACAGTTGTTGATGTGGTACTGTTGTCTGACTGAACACAGCCTTCCAACATCTACGCAGATCTAAGCAGAGAAGGGTGTTATGGGTCACCATAGGTCACACATGCTTACAGAAGAGCTGATTGGTTGATACAACATTCTGTTAGAAGGTACATTTGAATGTTATACAACAGCCAAGTCTCCAGATAACACTCATGCACGTTTGCTTACATGCAGACAGAGAAGCATGTTCTAGTCTTGAAAAGTGAGCAGTTAAGCCGGGGTAGACAAAGGTACAAGGCCAAGGTACCAAACAGTGCTGCAAAAAATGTGCCTTTCAATTTGTGTGTCAAAAACTTCCGCAAAGCCAGAAATTAGTTTACTTGAAGTGAGACCAGACTGGACCACGTGTAACAGTGCTTAAACTGGGATTTTAGGTTGCATGCATGTTACACACACATTTCTACAATTTAACTGTCCATCAATCCATCCTCCTCTGACTGTCATCCCTCCCTCCAAGCTGATCATGTCCACCAGGCTGTGACAACTGCTTTCAATCAACTCAAGTCAGAAAAGATTTCCTCCCCCTACATATATGAGTGTTTGTTTGTGTGTGTGTGTGTGTGTGTGTGTGTACATGACTTCAGGTGAATACCCTCCGTCTAGTTTGGTTTCAGCTCGGT